>NW_024884744.1:18145528-18420240 GCF_019232065.1 Centrocercus urophasianus | reverse complement strand
CGAGCGGCCGGCGGCGGCGGAACGAGGCGACGCTTCCGCCCGCCGCCGCACGCGGGCGCCCCCTGCCGGGGAGGAGGTCCGAACGCCGAGGGCGCCGCGCTGTGCCCGGGGCGGGGCAGTCGGGGCGGCCCGGCTCGGTCGCCGCGGCGCGGCGCTGGGCCGAAAGGTTCAGGAGGGCCTGAACCTGCCGCGGCGGAGCCTGGAGGGGCAGAGCGGCGGCTGGGGCACCGCGCGGCCCCGCTGCCGTACGCCGCGTGTGGCGGGCGCAGATGATCCCGGCCGGAACAAAGGCACGCACGTGGCGTCCGTTAGGTGTAATCCGCACCATAAGTTTAAAGCGGAAAAATAAAACGTGTTTTTATGGAGCAAGACGCTAACTTCTTGCAAGCTGCGATTTTCGATGCAAACTTGCACCTGCGTGCCCGGTGTGTTCACTGCCGAGCAGCAGCTGAGGTGTGCCGGGGGCTCCGTTTTCTGAAAGAGATTTGGAACTGAAGGAATTGAAGAGACAGCCGATGCCTGTTGGCGTCCCCACGGAGGGAAATCACACACAGCAGCCACCGCCTCCAGTCTGAACTTGAAGGAATGGATGGGAAAAAATCTGACGTTCAGTTTTCTCTTCTCCCCAGTTCCTATGGCTCTCCTGCCCTGCATCTGGCAATCTCCAGCTCCAGAGCCACGACGAAGCCTGGAGAGAAGTGTGAAGGCTGATTGGAGCCTCAAGCTGGTGACAGGTAACTGGGTGTTTCTCTGTGAAAGGAGTGGAAATGGGAGGTAAGAGAGAGAACTCATTTCCTGGAGAGAATGTGGATTCACTCAAGCCATCATGAGGTGACCGGGCAGGTGACAAGGAAAAGAAAGTTCCATAATGACACCTGAATTATTGCATTGGATTTTCCCCTGCACCTACGCACTGCTCTTTGGACCTGAAGGCAAAATTCTCATCCCCAACACCAAGCTAGAAGACTAAACTAAACTAGAAACTAAAAACAACAAAAAACAACACAAACATGCAAAATAAGACTTCATACCCAGATAACAAGTACAGCAGCAACCATTGGCCCAGGAAACACACAGCTCAGCAGAGCTCAGCTGATATGCCCAAGCAGTGCATTCAGCCATTGCATCATTCCATGTGTGGCATTTTTGGATCCATGTGTTCCTGTGTCTTTTTGCAGCCTGCCAGCAACATCCAGTATTTCACAGTCCAACCTCTCACCCTTGTGAGACGTTCTCATTCCTGGATCCTTTGCAAGTCATCCACCTGCAACATCCCATTCTGTTCGCTGTTCAAAGTCCCCTTGTTCTCCCTGAGATCCACTGCACTGTGCTGAAAGCAGCAGTGAGCACATTAACCATAGAAGTTTGTCACTAAAATAAATTTTTTTAAAAGAGAGATAAATCTTATGAGCACTGAGAGGACACTGGAGGGGAGATCCTAGTATTGAAAGTATTCCCCTTCTCCAAGGAGCAGTAGCAAAGGTATTTCTGGGTAACGAGCACTGAAAAAGCTGTTAAAAGACAAAATGAGGTCCTGGTGCTGTCTCTGATGCAGAGAGATGTCATGGAACCTGTGAGATGCTCTGCCTCTTTGTGCACTGCACTGCCCACATGCATCACCCTGCTTCGTCAGCTCAGGAAAGCACTTCTGACCACACCTGCAACAATCCCTGAGTCTGACAGCATCAAAGTTCATACATATTTGCATTCAGCTATATGGCTAGCTGCAGCAGTGCTGCACCCGTGGGGATATTTTCCTGAACAACTGGAAGATGGGGAAGGAAAAAAACATCCTCTTGTCATGTCAGTTCATCTCACAGGCAGACAGAGCAGCCCTGGACCTGAATGCATGGTGGAACGTGCTGCCCAGGCAGGTGACAAGGCTGCTGTGGATGGTTTGCCAGGCTTGTCTGGGCCCACAGCATGCAGTTGGCAGAATGTTGGCAGTTTGTATATCCTGTATGTGAGCTGGAAATAATTGGTTTCAAAGCCAGCTTTGAAAGGGTGTGTATGTCTGAGCTCAAATTGTTAGCGTATAGTTATGCTAAAAACATTCAAGTTTAAACAGATAATATTCAGGGTACTGAATAGAGAGAAGGAAGAATCAAAGACAAGTGCCAGTACAATGATTCAACAGAGCACCTGGAAAATAGACACTATTGCTTTGCAGATGACCACTGGAAAAAAGACCACGCAAATAATGCATTCAGTGTAATTATCATCACCATGTAGTGTACATCAAGGAAATCTGTGAGCAGGGGGAGCACGGTTCTTCCAAGTTCTCAGAAATTAAATTCAACATGTGAGGGACCTCTTGGCACAATAGCAATTCACCAGCTCACAGCCCTGACCAAGACAGCCATTGTGAATTACTTAATTCTTGCAAATTAGGAAGTGAATAAACATGACTCAAAAATTCAAGTCACTTCACTGAAGAAAAAAAAAATAGTTATAAAGGCAGCACTCAGATGCTCTGCTCTGTAGGCGCAGCCAGCTGAATGGGATCTTAAGGCTCCAAGGGCTCATTTGGCTCAGCCCAAAACCAGCCAACACATCCCTGCAAGGACACCAGACTTTCAAGGTGTTACTCTTATGAGGATGGTTTCTTTAAGACAGCAGTGATGCAACTGCCTCTAAAATATGATTTTGAAGTAACAAAATTAGCAAAAGCAGCTGATGGCAAGCTGTAAAGCAGAAGCCAAAGTTTGATTTACTTTTTTTTCACTTAAAAAAAAAAGAAAAAAGACACAGCAGCAGCTGGGGCCGGTACCACCATAGCACCAAGGCACTGCGGTTTGTTGCAGGGCCAAGTGCTGCCAGACACACAGACACACCGTGTTTCCCTCCCACCAAATATGGAGCCAAGCTGCTGAGCCACTAGCACACATTTTAAAGCCATGACGTAACGGCACCCGACCTCTTGCTGCTGTATCTGATGAAAAAGAGCTTCGGGTCTGCTCAGAGGAGCAGAGGCAGCAGCAGCCTTTTCTCTGCATCCCCTCTTCCTCCTGACAGACCCCACTGCCCCCGGGTCTCTGTCCCACCATGTCCCCAAGGATGTCCCTTCCCAAGAACCAGGGCCTGGGAATGGAGAGGAGAGCCCAGAAAAGAAGGAGGGAATGGGGAACATCCACGCAGATGGATAAGTAAAAACAGAGGGAGAACTTTAAAGAGGAAGAAAGTAGAGGACATGTTTTAAACATCTTGAACTTTGACTGTGCTGCTGACACTTTGTGGTTACTCTCATCCTTACTTGGGAACGTGGGTGCTGCCCTGCAAATGGGGATCAAGGCTTCTTTCTTAACCCCTCCTCTTCCTTAATACCTCACGCAGGGAAAGCGATTCCTCATTTTATCTTACTCTGAGATCTCCCTCGTTTCATTCAGGCAGAGGCACTGGGAACAGAGGCTAAGGGGAGCAGTAGAAAAATAGACAAGGAAGTTAGAAATAAATGCCCTTACCTCATGTATCTCACACCTCTCCACGTGGTTGGCAGGGAGAAGGTCCCACTAACTACAAGGCCAGTGTACGGGCACGACATAATGGCACATGAAAAAATAACGAGTGCCTTGACAGATATACAATGAGGAAATAACATTAACCAACACCCAGTTTACTTTTCAGTTCATGACTGCTCAGCTATGGCAATACAATGATGTAATTCAGAGGCAGACACACAGGTTTGTACCCGCTGACAAAGAATCTCATGGAAAAGGCTTTGGGGAGAAAATTTTAAGTCTCAGACCTACTCAGGTACCTTCTACTTAAAGTCTAGAAGGAAAAGAATTCTGAGTCTTTCCATGGACTTTGGACCAGGCCAAGAAGCAGTGGCTGAATCTAATCGCCCAGTTTCATAAGTGCCTGTGATTTTCCTGAAGCTGCATTTCACCCCCGCTGCACGCTGTGGCTGTTTCTGGCCTCAAAGAAACACCTGCTGGTGAGCATGTTGCTGTCTGTCTGCTCATTCAAGCAGTACGTAATGAACAGACTCATGCTCCCTAGAAAGTATTTACAACAGAAAGCATGAGTACACGGAATGGTCATCCAGATCCGGATTTCTTTTTTCTCACAGTAATGCTACGATTTGTCTTCAATTCAAGCTGCCATTTCAGAATTAAAACTTGCTTTTAAAATATGATTGCAAGTCACAGGAATTCGGAGCAGCACATAAAGTCTGCCAGAAACAGAAAAACAATTGCCAGAAAAATCATAGGAAAAAACCCCGGTTGCAAATTCATTTCCTGTACAGCAACAAGAGCAGTATGTTGCCCTTCTGAACCATATCCTTTTAATAAACTTTTTATTGCTGTAGAACAATTGAAAGTTATCTGTAAAGCACAGAATCCATTCATAGAATCAGAGAATCATAGAATGGCCTGGGTTGAAAAGAACCACAATGATCATCTAGTTTCAACCCCTCTGCTATGTGCAGGGCTGCCAACCAGCAGACCAGGCTGCCCAAAGCCACATCCAGCCTGGCCTTGAATGCCTCCAGGGATGGGGCATCCCATTTACATCCCTCTCCCTCCCACCCAGGGCTGGGTACCTCTGCCCTGGCCCTCACCACATGTGCAGCTTTGGCCAGAAGCTGACCCTCCTTTGGCACATTGCTCTTTTGCATTTTAAGGATATTTTCAGGTGAGTTTACTAATGCTCGTATTTAAACAGTGCCCATTGCACTTGTCAGCCCACACCCTCTGGGTAATACCGCTCTGCACTTACTTAGCACTTTACACCTTCAAAGGACTTTACAGAAACTAATTAATTAGCTCTCTCACCAAAGTGCTGCTACAATGAACGACATGGGATTAGTGCTATTCTGTGTGCTTCAGCTGGATTTGGGCTGCTGTGGGGCTGGGTTAGCAGCAGAGCTGCTGCAGTCTCATTTGAAACATGTCTGAGTTGAGCGACGCCAGCAAATACACAGAGACTTTCCCCAGGCCTTTTCAAAGCTCTTCTGCACCACTCCTCCTCACTCCCCTGATGACAACACAGACTCCAGATGAGGAAGGCACTCAGGATTTCTGCCTCTCTCTGCCTGGCACTGTTTTTGGTGGGGCTGAGCCCCTTCTCCAGTTCAGCATCACTCACCTGGACACCTCTGAAAGTAAATGCGTTTACACAGCTGACTTACTCAGCCCTATGCCTGAATGTGTATCTGCTGAAAATCTTAAATTTGCAGGTGTGCAAGTACACAGCTGTCTGCACATTTGTGTACACAGTGGGGAAAGTTGAGACAGGAAGAAACAGAACTTTACCTTAAAAGCTAAAACTAGGCTATATTTATAAAACTAAAAACAGATCGAAACCCACAAGAAATCTTACAGGTTTTTGCTTTAATTGTGTGTGTGTGTGTACACAAAGATTACCTTAAAGAGCAGGATGTGATTTTATGTGCAATCCAGGCTGGATTTAGCTGGTAAGGACCAGAGTCCCTGAGGCACATGCCATCCCATTCTGCAGTCTTTCTGCTGACCCACCCGGGCTGTGTAGGACTGAACCCACGAGCACAAAAACCTGACCAAGTGTTTCCTCACTTCCTCGGGTGCTGCAATCCCAGCCCTGCGGGGCCAGAAGTGAGCAGCACAAAGGAAGTGCTGTTTATGAGCCCACTGCCTTGCAGGCTGTCCTTTTGCACCCTGCAGAAGAAGCCGGTGTGCAGAAGGCTGAAGAAAACATAATGGCACAAAGGCTGCAAGTTGTTCTTCCTGCAGAGGATGAATGCTGGCCATCCCCGTTGCCTCATTCACGCTGACAAGGTATTTTGTGTCAGGGGGTCAGGATGTGGTGTCAGCACACGTATACACATGTACTATAAAAAGAAAGCTGCTATTGGCATGTGGCCAAACTGGGATGAGAGCTGAAGTTACTCATAGGCACATAGGACAGTTTTGTCTCACAAAAGCCTCTCATTCTCAGCCTCTGCAGCCTCAGGAGCCAAGTAGCAAAGAAGACACGGGCTGTGTGGGATGTGCAGAGGCTGCTACGGGTGCCCAGCTCTGGTTTTCTGACGCCCGGGAGCCAGGCACACATGCAGAAGTTGCTGTGAAAACGGAACTTGCTGGACAAACCAAGCACTTGCTGCATTATATATGAGGTCTGTCATCAGATGGCATCTGGTAACATTACACATACAGAAAGTGTGAGAAAGCCCAGAGCTGCCCTCTTGAAGAAAATGAAACCCTGGGATGCCTAATGAGGAATGTTCAAGAACTCTATGAACACTCTCTCAAAGCCCCCTGCACTCTCCCCACCATGCGTGGCTCTTCATCCCCAAACACCACTCCAGCACAGCAGGTTAGACCTTATCACTGTGTCACCACCCACACAACTTATCAGATTTTCTTCTTCCTATAACTCACTCTTGGCCTAAGAGTCCATGTTGCAACCAGCAGCTCTACAGCTGAAGAAAGCAGATAAGACTTCCTGCAGGGCCAGGAGCTCTGCTAACCTGCCAGACAGGAGACGTGTTGAGCAATGGCAAGAACGTCAGCTCATCCTTAACACAAAGGCTGGAGGGGTGTGTGTGAAAGAAAAGCTGAAAACTATTCAGCTGGTACCAGCCTTGTAATTATTCCCTATACCAGGAGTCCACTCTTGAGGATGATTCAGTCATATGATCATAGAATCACAGAATCATTAAGGTTGGAAAGACACTACGATCATCAAGTCCAACCCCAGCCCACCCCACCATGCCCACTGCCCACGTCCCTCAGTGCCACATCTCCACAGCTCTGCACACCTCCAGGCATGGTGACTGCCCCACCGCCCTGTGCAGCTGTGCAGTGCCTCCCTGCTCTTTCTGAGACGAAATGTTTCCTAATATCCAAACTGATCCAACCTGGTGTACGAGGCTGTTCCCTCTCATCTCATCGCTGTTAACCTGGGAGCAGAAGCCGACCCCCACTTCACCACCGCCTCCTGTCAGTGAGTTGCAGAGCAGGAAGGTTTCCCCTGAGCCTCTTCTCCTCCAGACCGACCCATCCCAGTTCCCTCAGCTGCTCCCCATCACACTTTGTGCCCCAGACTCTTCACAGCTTCATTCTTTGGATACTGAGCGTGCCGAGCTGGGGCAGGTGAGGATTGGAGCACTCGGTACAACAGCCAGATTGAGAGATACCAACAGCACTTCCAGAGATATCCCCTACTGCTTCTGGAGCAGGAATTCTCTTATGATGAAGACACTCCATACTGCACTACCTTATGCCTTGTGAGTCCCTCTCCATCCATAAATGCCTTTGCAGCAGGTGAACCTCTGGCCCTGCTCCTGTCCCTGTCTACCCAATGAAGAATTCCATGGGATGTTGTCCTGACAGACCACCACTCAACCACAAAGACAACAGTGAGAACATCAACTGTCAGTCCTCACCAGCGATGTGAACAAGGCTGAGGAGAAGGGACTGTCTAGTGTTAGCGTTAGATCTTGCTAATACTGGTGAGTCCTATCTGTTTCCTTTCTGCCCAGAAGGAAAACAATGACACCAAGAGGGACCAAACACTTGAGAACTCAACTTTTCAGTGTCTTTTCTTGCTTCCCTCCCCCTAGGACCATTGCTGCATAAGTCAGCAGCCCCATAACCTGCCATTACAAAGGGTCCCTGCAGCAGCCTTTCCCCAGCAAAGCCACATCTCCTCTCACTGCAAGATCTCCTGGGGCATCATGAACAAAGGCCAGGCTGGAAGTGCAGCCCTGTTCCCCCTGGCACAGGCTGACAGTGAGTAATCTCTGAACAGCACTGGTTAACATGCTGCTGTGCTGGGAGCAGTCCTACCTGCCCAGACTGTTCCCTCCTGACCTGGTGCATGCAGTCACCTCTCTGGCACTTACAGCTCTTTGCCACATTCCTCTCGTGCTGGAATCATTTGGGGAGCAAACCACCCTTGAGCGACAGAGAAAGTCAGAGCAGTGTGATTTATAGCTGTTCCAAAAGCAGCAGATATGAGCCTTTTAATGAAGAGGTTTAACCTTTCTTTTAAACCTCAACTTTGAACCAGAGCTGAACTTTTGAAACCCACCAGACTAAAACCATTTAGTCATAATGACTGAAATCACTGTGAAAACAGCCTCTCCTCTGTGAATGTTTGCTTATGGCAATGGAGATCCGGGGCCATCCCTGCCTTGGGGAGGGCGCAGTGTGTTCTGAGTCCTCACGTCAGGGCTGAGTTTTTCTCAGTGCCCTATGTGCTGGTTGTTCCCTGGCCTCACCCTTCCAGCAGCTCCAGATGCTTTGTTTCTCCCTTCACAAATGCTGCATTACTGCCTGCACCAAAAGCAAGACCTCTCCCTTAAAAACAGAAAGGGCAAAATCAAACACAGCAGCTGGCAGCAGAGGGCCAGGACACCCCTCCCACCCAGCTGTTTGCCCAGCAGCCCAGTCACTGGCACCCTTTGTGAGCAGGGACCCACACTCACAGTGTGCAGCATCCTTCTCCAACCCTGCTGACACTGCTCATTTTCCCAAGCCACAATGCATGGGGGGCTGCATTGAGTTTCTGCTGTGAGAAGCTGGGGCAGACTGAATGCCTGCCCCTACTGATAGCTGCTCTCCTAAACCTGCTCAGAGCAGCAAGCACGCTGTTACTTCTGCCTAAGCCCTGCAGCTGAGCAGCTGTGCTAACAGGCTGTATTCAGGCACCTGTAATGGTTCTGCTTAACTCCTCCCTGCTCTGCCCCCGGCTCCCAGACTATCTGGGCACTTGGCAGGAAGGTTGCAGCTCCTAAGGAAGTAGCCTGGATTTGATCTTTCCTACCCAAAAGTAAATCCAGCAGGGTGGATGCCTGGGAACTGTCTGGAGCCAACTGCTCAGAGCGACCATGCTGTCTGCAGGGAAAGGGCAGGGAAATGGTGCCTTGGACTGGGAAGGCAGTGGTGGCAGCGTTCAGGCTGGTCAAACTGGGGCCGCTGGAGAGAACTTCCTCTTCCTATCCATGGCAGCGGGGCAAGGACTGAGGGACACAATGTGTTTAAGTTATGCCATTCTCTCTAATTTCTAGCAAATATACAGCAGAAATATAGACCCCAAAAGACAGAATGGGAAACTAGAAAGCATCCCTGTGGCTCCCTCTGGTCTCCTAGGGATTGAAATTACTTGAGACATCCAGAAAAACATGTCCCTTCATCCTGGAGCCATCACAGCATTGCTGAAGAACTTGATGCATGTCGCAGCTGAGAGCACCCAGGCAGTAAACAAAGACCTGTGCTTTCAAATGAGGATCCTGCAGGCCTGGCCTACAGATGGCTGAGACAGGGTTGACATCAGCTCCCCAAGGAAGAAGCCTTTGCCTACAGTACAGTGTCAGTGCTGGGGAGGATGCTGGGGTGCAGAGAGGGGCAGCCTGCAGTCCTGGGAGCGCAGTGCTGCCTCCTCCTGGGGCTTTCCTGCCACAGGGCCTACACCCAGCAGCTCAGCAGCCCCACTGGACATCCCTACATCTCACATCTGTCTGTCTTCAGCAGGAGCTGAACTGGGTCTACAAAATGCCCTTCTGTGCAGCAATTGCCTCTTAGAGTGAGGCCTCAGCATGCAGATCACAAAGAGCATCAGCGGTCATGTATGGGACGTGGATGTCACCAAAGTGGAAGAGACCTCGGTGGCACCATTCCCTGCTTCCCAGGGACACATATTCCAACTTGAGGTGAAGTTGGCTTTGCAGTGAGAGGCACTAAAGGCCCCTTCCTGTGGCCGTTGGCTGCCCCTGCCCCAGGAGCGCTGCCCCTCTGGCAGGGCTGGGGCCACTGACCATTTCTCTGCTGGTTATTAGATTGTTCACGGCTCTCAGGTTTGTTTGAATAAGCTCTTTTGTCCTAATAGAGCTTTCCCACGTCTCTTCATTCGCTCAGCAGTCGCGTGTCCGGAGTCAAAGAGGAGCTGTGGCCACGGATTCCTAAAGGAACTTTTTTCAGAGCAAGACATCTGCGTTGGAGGGAATCTGCAAACATCTGCCACGCTTTCCCCATTTCCAAGGGCCTTTCTTTCCGTCTTAAAAACTGCAGGAACAGATGTTAAAAGTTGTTTTCTTTCTACAGGGTGTGAAATGCAGACAAATAGCAAAAAAGAAAACTCCGAGCGGCACTGACCCTTTTCCTTCTGCTTTTTGTGGAAAGCCCAGGAAAAAGGGAGGCTTTGTTTGCTATGGAGAATCCCCTTTCAGCGAAACCTGGCAGTGCGAAATGCAAAAGGGAAGCGGGAATTTGCAAAAAGCTCTCTCTTTAATGCTCCGTGCTCATTTGCATGTGCCTGTTTGGGCCATACAATCCCCAGCACAGATGTCAGGCTTCCCCTGAAAGGCAGCACGGCCCTCCCGCCCGTGCACCCCCTCGCTTGGAGCATAAAGGGTTCTGTCCTGAATGAGAGGTGTAAAATAACTGTTTACAGCAAAAGCTGCTCTTCTTTTTCACAGAAATGCTGTCTTACAAATGAACCTTGAAATGAACTCATTGCCAGCAGAAACCAGTGAGGCTCCGTGAGCAGGGGGCTTCCTAGAGCCCTGAACCTGCTGCCCAAGGGAGGAACGGGCATGGGCTGGGGCTGGGGTTGGGTACCTCTTCTGGTGTGTTTCAGAGCCTTTGGACAATACTGCATTCTCAGACACCTCTGCAATGCCCAGCTGAGCCAGGAACAGAGATGGCCTTGGGCAACCATGGGATGGTCGCTGTAGGACAGTGCGTCTTCTGTGTGAGATGTTGCTGGTGGGGGTGTGCTTTAGGAGCAGGGAAGGTGACTTCTCTTCTTCTCCACCAGCAAAGCAAAACCTGGCTAGAAGTCATGCAGCCACTTCTCCCAATTGATTGAAAAAAACCTGCAAAAAACAAAAGTTAAAGTCTTAAATGTTGGGGTTTGGCAGATGTGAAGAGCTTTCACACCAGACAGTGGAACATCCTTCCATTTTTTGTGCAGGGGACAGACCTGATACAAGGTGCCCATTCCCACTCCAGTGCTGCATCACAAAGAACAAGATACTAACTGTCCTCTCTGAGAGTAACAAACACCCATCTCAGGCTCTCCCTCATGCACCCCTACCAAGTAGGATGCTTATAAAACCGGACAACTGCATTTGGCTGACAAACAACCCCTGCCTGCACGATAACATGTCTGGGGACACATTTTCTTTATAAGCCCAGACAGTGCTGAGTGCAGACATGCTGGAAATGTTTGCATTTACACACAAACAAGCACACACACCCACACAGCGTTTAAGTGCAGGACGCAATGTCCTCGCTCCATTCCTGGGGTACATCACCACCTACGGCTGAAGGGGTGGAGTAAGGGCTCTGCAGCTGCAGCGTTGTGCTGGGTGATGGGAAATTCCAAGAGTGGATCCCGAGGGCTTTTGGAGCTTCTAAACCAACACAACTTCTTCCTGTCCATTTACATAAGGCGGCGCATTTGACACCAACTTGAAGGGCTTCACCTGGGTGACTCTGTAGGACACTGCCGGATCCTGTGGTTAGCAAAGCAGTTGTCAGAAAGCAAAAGCACAGCCATGAAAAATGCCTTCATGCTCCCCCTCAAAACCAGACAGAAGTAAGGAAACATAAAAGCATGTTCCCATTCTGTGCCAAGCCTTCTGCAAAGGCCCCTGTGCTTCTGCACTAGCATTTCAGAGGGCTGAAGCAAGCAGAAACACACCCTTCACCCAAAAACAGCAAATGCAGCATGAAAAGGGGGAAAACAAACAAGTAAAAATCCCACAGAATCAACAGGACTGCGTTCACCTCAAGGTTGGTTTGCTTCTGCAGCTGTCTGCAAGTTTAATACTAAATAGCACACAGCAACAACAAACTAGACGAGCTCTGTATTCCCTGCACATAGCTGTGTGCAACAGAGAATTCACATCCTCGGGAGGTCCGTGAAGTGCTCTCCCTGGAGGGTTTCTGTGATGGAAGCAAGGGTTCTATAGCTGCCTGCTGTCAACACTTTTTAATCGATCACTATTATCCTGCAATAACAATTCCTGCAGGAACTGGTCAATTCTCTATTGCCTGGGTTGCCAGTACTCTATTATCAAATTAAGAGGCTGCTTCAAGGACTGAAGATGCTCGAGGCTCAGGCTGGCAGGTAAAAAGCAGCGCTGGCTCAGGGGGACACAGGGGAGAAGAGAGGCAGAGACACATTTTCCCAGGTGTAACTCAACTGGGTCCCACCATTGTTTCCCTCCCTGGGAATCTGTGCAAATTGAGCAGGAGCCATGCAAGCTGCTCCGAGCACGCCCGTTTTGCTTCTCTTCTTCCTTAACAAAAGATCCCTACAAAGCAAGGCTTTGGAGGCCGGACATCTGTCGCCGTTTGGGGGGGCTGCCGCGGTCATTGAAAAGAAGCGGTGCCCTGTCAGCTTTGATTGATGGTCACAAACCTCTGGGCTCGACCCCTCGTGTGGGAAAAGAAGTCCCGCCAAGGCGAGTTCCCTTTCACATGCTAATTTTGGGTTATAAATACAGCGGAGGAGCGGAGGAGAGGCAAAGCGCCCGCCGGGACTGGCAGCACCCGCTGCCCGAGTGCCACCCGCCCCGTCCTGGCAGCGCCGGGCGGACAGCTGGATTACAATGACGGCCGCAGCCATGGCCGGCGGTGCACACAAGCTGCCCAGCACCAAGGAGGAGAGGAAGGTAGGAGCCCAGCGGGAGCCCCGCACAGGGATGGGTGCTGCAGATTGCTTGTGGGAAAGAGTGTTGTTTTTTTCTTTTTTCCTCTTACTATAAAGACGTTTTCTCTGAATTTAACCTGTGTAAATTTATTTTCTGCTTCCCTTCTCTGCCTTTTGGTTTCTGTTGGGTAAATTCAGGCTAATAGGGGTGGAAGTAAGAGAATTCAGAGCTAGCGTGACCCAAAGGACAGGCCCTTACCAGAGCTGGAGGCTCTCCATCAGTACGGACCTTAGTGAGCATCACGCCATCCCGCACTGGTTGCGCACTGCGATGTGGCTCTCCCAGTTCATGCCGACCCCAAGCTGCCCCCGTGAAACCCATGCAGTCCAGTTTCTTCCGTTCTCCACAAAAAATACATTATTGCAATTCATCCTCCTCTTGTTTAGGAGGAAGTTTTTCACCCACAGGGTGGTGAGGCACTGGAACAGGTTGCTCAAGGATGCTGTGGATGCCCCATCCCTGGAGGCATTCAAGGCCAGGCTGGATATGTCTCTGGGCAGCCTGGTCTGCTGGTTGGCAGTCCTACACATAGCAGGAGGGTTGAAACTAGATGATCATTGTGGTCCTTTTTAACCCAGGCCATTCTGCGATTCTCTGATTCTTTGATTCTCACCTGCAGTTAAGGAAACCCCTAATTGAACGGAAGCGCAGGGAAAGGATTAACAACTGCTTGGACCAGCTGAAGGAGACTGTGGTTGGTGCGTTCCACTTGGATGTAAGTGTTCATTTTGATGCAGATTATGTCCCTCTGCTGATGGAGACTGTTTGGCTTTTGGGGGGACGGGAGAGGGTCTCTGTATTTTGTGAAAATCCACAATTACCTCATGGCTTCCCAGCTCATGAACTCTTTCTTCATTAGCAGTCTAAACTGGAAAAAGCAGACATCCTGGAAATGACTGTGAAACACCTCCAGAACATCCAGAACAGCAAGCTGATTGGTAAGTGCCCCTTCTCTGCAGCCCCTGAGGCACAGGGCTGCACATTCAACCCCCAAGCAGTTCGGCCAAAGCCTCTTGCAAACGCCGCGCTGCTGCTCTGGGCTGGCTTTCACCACTAGATGGAGAGATGGAGCCGAACACATTTTAAACCACGGAAGATTTTCCTTCCACCGCCTGTTTCTCCTTTTGTTCCGTTGTGGCTCTGTCTGCCCACGGGCAGCAGGATGCTGGGGGCTGTCCGCTCCCTGCACTCTTCCCCGAGCCCTGCAAACCACGCACGTTCCTGTAAAGCATTAAACTAAGCTCAAATCCATGCAGGAATCAATCTGCTTTCTCCAGAAGTCAGTATCTGGCTCTTAAATAATAGGTGTTTCTGCATCTCCCGGTGTCTTTGAGGGGCCTCTGTGAGCACAGTGGCAGACTGGCAGGGGAATGCCTGCTAATACCCTGTGATATTGCTGCCCCAGTGGGAAACTCCACCAAGAAACCTGAGTGCTGTTACCTGCTCCAGCCCTGAGCCTAGCACTGTTCTCCCTCACGCAGAGCTTCTGTCCCCCCAGAGCAGCAAGGCACTGGCCTGTCACAGCCCCACAGTGGTATTGGTAGGAAGCAATAGGAAGCAATAGGCCCTGCATGGGCCAAAGCACACGGGGACCTGCTGAATGTGTTGAAGTGGGATGGCAGGCTTTGCACCCTTACCAACTCCAGTTGTCTCCTGTTCAACGCAGCTGACAGCAAAGTGGGCCTTGAAGCTCAGCAGAGGTACAGCACGGGATACATTCAGTGCATGCACGAGGTCCACAACCTTCTCCTCACCTGCGAGTGGATGGACAAGACGCTGGGGGCACGCCTGCTAAACCACCTGCTGAAATCCCTACCCAGGTCTGGAGAAGACACCTCCAAAGCAGCATTAAGTTCTTCGAGCCCGTCTCAGCAGCCTCTCCTGACTGCAAAAACCCCACTGAGTCCTAAAGGGAATACTCCCAGCACAAATACATCTCAGGAGCACTTCCACCCAGTGGAACACAAACAGGCTTTGAAAAATTCATTCCAACCACCCTCGCTGTCGGGTTTTGGCCAGGTCGATGCTGTGCCTCCCAGACAGGTCCTGCAGCCCAATTTTTCCCATAATAACCCTAGTATGGGGTCATTAGATATGTGGAGACCATGGTAAAATGTGTTTTCAAATGTTTATCCTAACCTTAGACACTCTTATGTATGTATCTTATAGATATGTTTCTTTACAACACTTGTGGAGCAGGTCTGCTCCCGTAGGTGTACTAAAGACCAGGGTACTTCAAGCCGAAGTAAACCTATGTGTAGCCTGCATTATAGAAGGCTGCTATTATTTTGTATTTATTTAATACATCTAAATTATTGTATAGAATCCTCTCGTGCTCTTTAGTGTATATTAATTATATAATGTTCTTGTCTTACATTCCTAAAATAATTAATGTTCTATCAATGAATATCAGATGATGACAACAACCCTCTCTTGCACCAAGCTCACCTCTGGGATCTCATGCAGCAGCTGACACCACAGAACAAAGCAGCAAACAGCCAATCTCCTTATTTTTGTTATTGTTACAACTATTCCTGTGCAACCATGGGAGATTTCAGTTCTGATTCCTGCAGGAATGCTGCAGTGCTGAAAACACAAAGGGAGAGACTTAGTTTAGACGTTATAAACTGTTTAGAAATATTCTCTGTATTGCTCAGTGTCCACACATTGTTCCTGAACATACTGACGCAACTGTTCAACAAGTGAGCTATGCGTATGTCACCTGTAGTTGCATTTAGAGATTGGCTTTGTTTATTTTCTAAATAAACTCTTGGAAGATAGCGACTGTGTTTCTCCCATCCTCCTTCTGCCTGCTCTGAACACAGTTGATGCTTTGAATAAAAGCAGTGTACACACACACACACACACACAGAATCACCTGGATCATGGTAACGTCTGTGAGTGACAAAAGAAGTTGGGAGCTGGGCTTGTCAACCTGCAGCTGTACTTTGGATTTGACTTACAAGAGCATTGCAGATGGACTCTGACAGGCAGAAGGCCAAACTCCCTGCAAACTGTACCCATCAGAGTGGGACAAACCCGCTCAGCTCGTGACATTCGGTCTCAGTTTTTCAACTCAAAGGCAGTTGAAAGCTCTTCACAGTTACAAGAAAACAAACACTGCTTATACAAATTAACGGCCACCCAGTTCAGAGGGGCTAATGATGCAGCGCCATCTATTTGATGATGCACTGAAAGAGTGAAAACCATCACCTCTGATTTAGCATTCTGTTCTGCTTAATAGAAAAAGGCAGCAAAGCCGCAGAGGCTCACAGGTCTTGATAACAGGCAGCCAAAGGGATCTTGGAAGAGAAAAGACACGAAAGGCAGGTGGCAGAGATTATCACACACACCGCTGAGGTCAGAGAAAGCTGCATGTGACCTGAGCACCCATTGCTGCACTGCTACAGGAACCTCCTCTGCCCAGAGCTGGGCCACAGGGCAGGTAAAGCAGCAGATCCCAACCCGGAATAGGGCCTGAAACTCACTGCTTTCTTCTCGATCATTTTGGTAATGCACCTTATCAACTTGTGGTAACCTCAGCGCTGTGCTGGGAGAGGGGCTAGGAAACACTAGTGTTCTCCTGTGTTTTGACAGCACGGACATAAGAACATACTTTTCCCTAATGCTGTAAATCCTCACTGACTATAATTATCAGCTTTGGTTACTGCACTGAAAAGAGATCAGTGAGAAATACGTATTTCTCCCCATTTCTGGCTGTTTACTCTGCATTTGGACATACTTTGTGCTCAGTGGGTTTTATTATTTCCTGTTTCTAATCGGTGCTTTTTTTTTTTTTTTCTTTCGTGGGTGCAGAGGGAATGGTCACACAGCAGCTGGAGAGAGCTTTAAAAATAGCAAAGTGAGACTGCAATGCTCAGCCAACAGCCTCTAGTACACGATGCTCATTTCTCAGCGCCTTCTTTTCCATCCAAGGGGCTCTTTTAAATGATCCCATGCCACGTTTCTAAGTTCCTGGTGTGCCTTTCAGTAAAGAAGGTGTTTCTTTAGGAAGGCAGATTACCCCTAACCCTTCACGCACATAAAGTCAGCTGCTACTTGTGTTTGACAGAGGAACCTGGTTATTGAGTTCAGATTCACTGGGCTTTATCAGAACCAGAACGGTACAAGAGCAGTACTGCTTCACTCTTTGGTACGGGCACCTCCTCCCCAACAACCAAAAAGTACTGTCAGCTGTACCATCTCTCCGGGAAATAAGTGTCCAAACATCTGCACTGGGCTCTGGCAGCAGTGCCTCCTGGCTGCTGCTGTGCCCCATTGCAAGCAGGGCTCAGCCTCAGCTCTGCACTGCAGCACAGCTCCCACCGGGGGCTGCATGCAGAAGGAATGAGAGGTTTGAAGGCACAGAGGTGCCACACACTCAGATCTCAGCCCTCAACCCAATCCACACAGTGGAAGCAGTCAAGACATGCACCCAGACCAGATTGCTCAGCATGGGTTCAGCCAGGCAGACCTGTTTACTGAAGGCAGCCTCCAGCTGTGTCCAACCTCACACAGAGCATGGAGCACACGGGCTGGGACAGCCTGCTGCCTGTCTGAGCTTTGTGCCCTGCCAAAGTGCTGCTCCAAATGTGTATTTGTGAGCTGAGAGTTAAGAGGCCAGTCCCGATGTACATGGGGAGTGGCTTCTGCTCCCAGGTAACAGCCATAGGGCGAGAGGTGATGGCCTCGAGCTGTGCCAGGGCAGGATCAGGTTGGACACTAGGAAAGAATTCTTCTCAGAAAGAGCAGTGAGGCACTGCACAGCTGCACAGGGAGGTGGGGCAGTCACTGGAGGCATTCACAGCTGTGGAGATGTGGCACTGAGGGACGTGGGCAGTGGGCATGGTGGGGTGGGCTGGGGTTGGACTTGAGAACCTTAGGGGTCTTTTCCAACCTTAATGATTCTGTGATCCTATGATTCCTATGTCCTATGAGGACAGCTGGACCTGAAGCTCAGGACTCCTATGCAGCTTCAACACAAAGCAATTAAAGATTTATGCAGTAATACCATGAGCACAAGTAGACAAAACACTCCCGTACACAGCAGCTCTGGTCATACAAACTGCATTCCCAGAGCAGCTCTCACTGAAACCAACAGGAGAACTCCCACTTCTTTCTCAGGAAATGGGACTGAAACCTTTCCCAAGTGGGAAGGCACAGAGGCTGATGGGTATATAACAGACTCATGACTGCTCAGCACACAACCCAGGCTCTGCACTTTCCCTTACTTCTCCCTTTGCTCCAAGGACACCAGAGCAGCCCCCTTCTGACCACGCAGTCCCACAGTCACTCCCAGCAATCGGGCCAAGCTGCTCCAGGGGCTGAGGAGTGGTTCTGAGCCTCTGCAGACTGTTACTCATGGTAGTCGAGCACTTTGCTTAAAAAAAGAAGCACAAGCCACATTCTCAGAGTGCTCACCTTGTGAGAATGAGGCTACAGACCGCTGCATGACCTCTGCAGGACCTGCAGAGGGGCTCCTAATCCTCTGCACTTAAAAGCAGGTGACCCTGCAAAACCTTTGCGAAAGGAGCAGAACACTGCCAAACTGCTTTTAAGTACACAGCAGTGATTGTTAGTGCCAGCAGTTAGATAGCACTGTACTCCTGAGGGGAAGCAGGACACCGAAGACTTCAGCTTCCCTTTATATGTGTCACTATCTCACAGCTTCCCATGTATACATTCCCATCCTAACAGAGCCTTACTCGTATTTCATCTCACGAGATGTAACGTGCTGAGAACCTAACCCGAAGTCAGTCACATTTGTCAGAGCCTTCACACACTTATGAATAAAGTAGCAGAACTGAAACCAGCTCTGGATCTGTGCTGCAGAGAGGTGTTGTTTGTACATCTCAGCCCTCTAAGAATGCAGTTTGCTGCCCCAGGCACTAATTGCAGACGTACCAGAGCCTGGGAACTCCGTCTGCTTCTGGGACTGCTTTGGTCCTTGCATTGGGTGTCACCAATCTTTCTGTGCGTTTGGAGTTAAAGAGCTTGTTAGAACATTTCCATCACGTTTTCTTTGGCTAACACAACAAATCAAATGGATTTTTACAGCTCTCTTCAGCCCACTGCCTCCTGTCAGCAGATGGGCTCTGCCAGCACCCTAATGGGATTACATGGGGTCCTGGCCAGGCTCTGAGGAGCCATCTGTCACTGCCCAGAGCACTGACCCCACTGAGGCAGCAACCCCCAGCTCCCCCTTAGCCCAGAGCTCGATGTTCCTCCCCTGCACACCAGGAGTAATGTACTCTCTTAGGAAAGCTGTATTTTCTACCTCCTGGGAACTGAGAAGGAAGAGATAAGCATTCCACAGAACAGCAGTTTCGCAGGACAGAGAAGGGAGCCAGCAGAGCCATGGCTGAGCTCCTTGTGCCAGAGGAGCTCCCACTGCAAGGCAGAGCCAACCTGCACACTGGAACTCCCCTGGGTCCGTCCAGGCTGTGGGAACAGCCACTCGGGAGCAAGCAGAGAACCCCAAGCTTCCCTACCCCTGCCCTACTAACACTTAGCCTATGTGAGTGCAAAGAACAAAGCAAAACGCTCCAAGATATGCACTCTTCCCACCACAAAGGCTGTGAGAACAAGCAATCCACATGGGATAGCAATCGCATCACCTCGTGCCCTCCTGAGAAGTGCTGAGATATCACTTTGATAGGTGTGAGAGGAGAACCACCCGGTCACTGACCACAACCAAAGCAATACCCAGACAGACAGGTTCTCCCAGCCAGACATCCTGCGGTCAATATTCCCTGGGGAAAAGCAGCGCGGTGCCTCCCGGTGCTCCCTGCTGCTCAGCACTGCACGCAGGAACACTGACTGGGAGACCACTGCAGCAAGCCAAACCTCTGCTCTCCTCGGCCATAACATCTGAGGGAATCTGATGAATCTGGGGAAGAAAGGCAAGAGCAAGCTTTCCAACACAGACCCAGATCTTGAGAGGAAAGCTCTGAGCCCCTCAGCTCAGCTTGTCTCCTCCATAGAGCTGGGCTGGCTGTCAATAGCTCTGAGCCGATGCAGTTCTAGAGGAGCAACACAGAGTAGTAGTGAAGGGACTGGTATGGGCCATGGGACATCAGCCTTGTTCTAAGCCCAGCTCTCACTTCCATCTCTCCACACCTGAATGTTTCTCATCTCCTTCTTGGAAGAGATGACTGCACTCATCTTTGAGATCTCTAGATGAAAAGCATTAACAACATGCCAAGGGCTGCACAGATAAAAGAGGTGAGGCAAGACTTTAGAAGCATCTCTCCAACCCACTATCGTATGAATCATGTCTCCTCTGTCATTCTAACTCCAGCACTCACCTCTTCAAAGTCCATCTGCACAAACATACTCCTGTTACTGCTGGAGCCTTCCTCCAGTGCTGGCAGTGCAATTGGGTGTGATAGAGGAGATCAGGTGGCTGAATAAGCAGCTCTTGAGGCCGTTACATCTATTGTGGATGGTTCTCAAGGGCCTCCAGCCAGACTGAGCGAAACCTGTGGCCATGTGCGTGGCTCACAGCTCCCCAGAGGACCTGCTGCTGCCACCCCATTCTCCACTGTGGTGAGAGTACACTTGGTGCAAGCTCAGATCAGAGCATCTGATTGAGTTTCAACCAAAATAAACCCCGTCTGCATGCATGGACACCATGCAGCATGCAGAGAGAGCAGACAATTAGGAAATTTGCTTCAAAACCACACGAAGGCCCCAAAGAAAAACACCAGTATAGCTGGAGCCTACGTGCTCACAATTCCCATTGGTTTTCTAGGGAAACATGGCTACTCTGAACTAGGTCTAAAGCATTTCTGTAAACTTTTGGTTTTACAGCTTCAATCGCAGCCCCTCAGGGAGGAATTCACACACCTTCCACCTTTCATCCAGTTGTCTGTGTCTATATCCAGCTCCTGGCACACAGATCAGAGAGGCCTCACCCAGCATGCAGGCAGGCATTCCCTTCCCTAAACAAGGGGCAGGCGTTCCTCCAGCTGCCTGATACCTCCATCCAGAAAGTCAGCCCACGCTACTACTGGGTATCAGAGCAAGCCTAAGAGGGAAGGATCTGCCTGCCAAGGGCTCACTGCTCCACCTAAATTGCCACTGGAACAGCAGTGAATGTTTATAAGAGCTGAAAAACCTTTTGTGGCTGCTATCCTGATGGGAGCAGGCTTATGCTCACGTGCCTCAGTGCCATCCCCAGCCAGAGATCCTATGTCCTACAGCTGTGATGTGAGCTGTCAGTGGTGATGCCCTTGTTCCATGTGCTTTCCCAGCTTTGACAGTCCTCATTTCAGCCTCATCACCACTGCACAGAAAGGCAAAGGGCTGAGCAGGAGAGGGTTCTCACTGCCTGCCCTGCTCAGAGCCAAAGAACATCTGTGGCTGTGTTGAGACCCCAGGAGCTCACGTTGCTGAGCAGCATAGGGCTGACCTGGTGATGGTCACCACACCAGGGCTCTGCACTCTGCTGATACGCCTGGCTGCCATCACTAAGATTCCTTCCAGTACATGTGAAATGCCCCTTTCTATAAATATATCACTGCAGTACGCATTTATTTTAAGGGACATTTCAGTAACTCAACATCTAACAGTTTCCATGGCCCATGTATGTCCACGTGTGTGTGGCTGGGTGTGTGTACATAACATCTGAGTATTTTCAGATAAAAGAAGGCTAAAAATGCAGAGTATTTCTACATTCCCCTGCTTCTCTAGCACCCTCAGAACCATCAGTTCCTATTTAGCACCCTTCTTAAACACCTAAAAAAAAAAAATCCTTCCAACAGCAGTTGTTTTGCACCAGCCATTCCCAGCGACAAAGTGCAGTGTGTACACATTATATAAAGGAGACACTGCATTCCTCCTGGGAGAGATAACAAGCCACGGGGGAGGAATGCTTTCCCCAGCATGTCTGTGCACGACCTGAACCCAAACACAACCAGCATGCCACTGGCAGCTCCCCAGCAGATGACTCCTAAAGAGTTTGAATGCGAGGCAAAGTGGTGTAAAGGATCAACCAAAATGTTCCCGTGCAGACAGAGTACAGAGGTGGAAAGAGGTCACTGCACAGCACAGGCTGGGGGTACACCGCTGTTTTAGGATGTGGGTTCTACATAGAGCTCAACTTAGGCTTTGGATGCTGAAAGCTCTGGTTCTGGGGCGCTCCTTGAATTTGCTTAGGAAGCAAAAAAACCCTCAGACTATGGATCATGGAGACAGCAGTGACTGAACAGGAGATGCAGTGCAGCGGTTGCCAATCAATTGATATGCATCCAGAGACTCACCTGCACTTACCAGTTTTGCTGGTGCATCCCTAATGTTGAAACTCCCCACTACAGCAAAATTGAGGACTGGAATCTATAAATCAGACAAGTACAATCAGCCTCATTTACCCAGCACTTTCATGCTGGTATAACTGGAAGGGATTGTGCAGTGAAGCGGTGTCATTACAATAAAACAAATAAACAAACCTTTACCACCATTCTGTGCCAACCAAACTTTAAAGTGTGAATCTGCAAACCAGAGACAGAAGATTATTGCCTGTGAAGAGCTCCCATCTCTGGGGTGAAACAGAGAACCAGCTCTACGCAGAAGGTGCTTTGGCTCAGGTTAGCAAGCAAAAGTACTGTAAGCAGATGGCAATGGGGGAAGACGACAGAGAAATAGAAGAGAGCTCTTAGCTCTCTTCTTAGTGATGTTTTGGCCACTGTTACTCCAGGACTTGTGTATTTGATCTCTCTGAGTTATGGGAGGTATGTGTTAGGTATCTGGCAGCCAAGCCAGACACCGGAGTCTCCCTGTTTGCACCATTCCTTGAAATACCTGTTAAGATGTAAGAAAACAAGGTTCACTTGAGATGAGACCAGAAGCCCACCTAATACAGCATCTATTGCTGATGGGTGTAGGCACAGAGCGAGGCAGAGTGTGTGGAGCTGCTGTTCTACAGCACAGCCCTCTGCTTCCAGCAGGGAAAGGACTGCCCTGCAGCACCTCCTCTCCTCACAGCCTGCCCTGAGCTGCCCGGCCTCAGTATGAGGGCAAATCTCTCCTTCTGGACAGGACTACATCCTCCTCAGGCACCCAGATCTTTCTGATGCAAAGCAAAAGCGAGTTCAACAGTCAGAGCACGTAATAGCTTGCTCCTTTGTTAATGGTATCCATTTGCACAATGCCTAATTACAACCCCTGTATATTGAAATCGGAGTTAAGCAGGGCCAAAATCTGAAGACTGTGGAGACTTGAATTTCAGAGCACTAATGCTGAGGTTCCTATTTTAAGTCTGGTCAGATTTAGGGCTGTCAATCAAAGGGTCACGTTGGCCTTCAAAGGCTGCGGTGCCATGAGGAATTTCCTGGTGCTGAGCATCCTGGCTTAGCTGCTGTTCTTTAGCAGGATGGAGCTGGAAGGAGGAAGCTGGGGGACCAATCACCTCCATCTATCAAATACTCAAAGCTCAGTGCTCTTGTGTGGGGGATATAAAAAAGTATTCACCCTAATCTCATTTTCAAAGTGATGGTGTTGTTTTAACTTCGTCCCCGTGGAGAGGGTATGCAACAAAGCAGAACCTCATCTGTTGTAAAGCCATGAATGCTGGTGTCTGCAGCTTGAAAAGCAAACCCATCTCCTCCCCTGCAGATAACATGGGCCTTGTACCAGGCTCATGAGCTCTTTCCAAAAGCCATCTGTAAGTGGAAAGCATGGCAAAGGCCCCCAGTTCTGAGGGAGGGAGCTACTCCCCTTCTGCCAAGGCGCAGTGAACCATCACCAAACTTCTGCCTGCTGAAAGGACTCAGGGGTTGTGGTGTTGGGGACTGCACAGCTTCAGCTCTTCCCACCCCAAATCCAGACACAGGGCTGGAGATCTGGCAGGCAATTTCCACTGGGATTTGTGAACTGCAAGGCAAGGCCCAGAGATACTAGCAGGGCATTCTTTACACTCACCCCACGGACACAGTCCATGGGCAATGCTCCTGCTGCCTCCACCTCTGAGCAGCCCCAGCAGTTTCCCTGTGCTATAGGAACAGTGGCAACCTCAAAGCCAAGCAGCCTTGCAGGCTTTCTCCAGAAAGGAGCATCCAAGTGAGAAGCATCCCACCTAATGTGGACTTCCCCCAAGGGAGAAAACATTAAGGAATGGGCAGGAAAAAACGGAGGCATGTGGAGCTGGCTCATGCTCCTACCACCACTTTTGGGAGACTCAATGCCTGCATGTAGGGCTCCCAGCTGCCCTGCCAGGAACCCTTTCCTCCAGCGTTTTCACCACACCTTGTGATCCTAACATTTATTCTCTTTTGCAGATCTGCACCCACATGGAGCACAGCTCACCTCATCTGCCTGAAAGCACTTCTCAGGTCAAATCAGCAGTGCCTAATCTGGAGGGAAAAGAAACCAGTTCAGAGCTGAATTTTGGCAGTTTGTCTACCTCGCTCTTTCCCCAGTCCGGGGGAATTTGGGGTTCTGCACAACATACTCTACCATACAATATACATGATGCTCCAGGTTCCCACAGCAGCTCAGCCCATCGGGAGCCCTGATTTGTTTTCTGTTTTCTTTCATTTGTGTTACACAAAGACAGATTGGTAAACAAGGAGGTGAAGTGTCTCCTGAGAGAGGTGCAGCACAGCAGAGGAGGGGAGGAGGAGCTCCATGCCAGTCTCTGAAACTTTCATCTTTTTGCCTGGAAATTTGGCAAGGCCAAAAGCAATGGTGGGCAGCAGTTGTGCTGGGCTGGAGTCGTCACACCTCCGCAGCAGTATCCGGAATCAGAGCGCAGCAAGGGGCTCATCTGCAATGGTAGCTGCTGGGGGATATCCTGATGGGGAAAGGGTTTCTGTGTGGTATGGCAGTCTGTGTTTGCAGGAATACAATAACCACATAAATACACCGGGGACTCACCCAGCTGGCGGAACCGTGGCCGTCTCCTGCAATTATACCTGACATACGAGAGATGGGATGCCAGCTAGCACCTGCCCTGTGTTTATACAACAGTGCAGTACGACAGCTGCTCTACGCTCCATGCATCCTAGACTGCTTGCAAGGTAAATAGACCAAGTACAGGATAACCTGAAATTGCAGGCAGCTGAGGGCAAGCCCTTGGTGCTGTTGCCATCTCTGAAAAGGAGGGGTGCAAGCACAGGACCTTTATCAGCGTTGGCAAGGTTCTCTGAGAGAGAGCTACCAAAATGCTGATGTCTGTGTATATTTTCTTCTCAAGAAGCCACATCTCTTCCTTCTTTTCTTCAAGTCGGTGCTGTTTGCAAAAGTTAAGTGAAACCCTGAAATCATGCTGAACCAATTGAGAAACAGACCTCCACTGACAGCTCTGCTGGAAGCACTGATTGCAAGAGATAGTGGTGCCTCTAAAAGCTGAGCAGAGTCAGATTTCAGTGCCAGTGATCAGTGCACACAGTGCAGGCATACACGGCTCCACCTGTAGCTCTTTACAGAGCAGGAGCTGGGTGTTGGGGCTCCTGTACCGACAGTGCAGGAGGTGAGGAGTGCTTTGCCCCATTCTCCTTAAAAGAGAAAGCAGGAGAGTAGCTAGTGCAACCTCAAGCAAAAGCTTGCGGACTTTCCCCCTGCTATTTTTAATTGCTGTTTGAATGATCAGTTATGATCAGTTTCTTTCCCATCCTCCTCTGCACTCTGAATCAAGTGAAAGGAAACTGCTCCAAACCTCAGTGATTCCTCAGGCTTCAAACCATCACTGGCTTTATGTAGGGCAGTTGTATCTGAGGAAATGAAGGGTGATAGAGAGAAATTACATAATCACAGAATCACTGAGGTTGGAAAAGACCTCTAAGATCCCCAGCTCTGACCCCAGCCCACCATGTCCACTGACTATGTCCCTCCATGCTGCATCTCCACAGCAGACTGGCTCTGAGCAGGCTGGATTTCACCAGGCACACTGAGCTGCTGTGTACAGTGCTTAGGCTACACGAAGCCCTGTTAAATGCAGTGCTGCTGAACTCAGTGAATCTCTGGGTAACAGAGTACTCACAAATATAGCTGCCAAATATAGCTGCTGGGAGATGAGACAAACACCCCATGGATTTCCATGGGACCACAGAAAACCTGAAGCCAGAGCTGAGGTGTGAGGATTTCAAGTTGACAGCTGATTTCAGTGCGTACCTTTAGTGCTGCATCAGAGACAGATTTCATCAAGAGACAATGGAAGGAACTGAAAGACAAAAACCAGCAGCAAAGCATTTCCACGAACAGCAAAGCCACAAGTACCTACAGCCCTGCACCACGTGTGTCCCCTGCTCCCTGAGAAAGGCTGTGCTAGCACTGCTGCTCACCACAAGTGGAACCTTTCTTTCACCCCGCCACCTCTTTTCACAAACCTGTAAGAGTTTAATGCATTACTCTGACTTTGTGTCCCATGTGGCTCAAACTGCCCCAACAGGTTCCAGTCACTAGGGGTGAAGGGAGCAGAGAAACTTTGGAGGGAGCACACACACGTACACACACGTGCATGCATGGCATGGTGCAGCTGTGCTCAGCTCATTTCTTTAGATTTGGGCTAGGAAAGAGCAAGCAGGGGCTGCACAGCACCAAACCCATCTGCTCAGTGCAGCTCCTGGGCACATGGATGGCTGAGCCCCAACAGGAGCGTGGCAACAAGCCAATTGCTCCCACTTCAAAGCTCTGCGCAGCAATCAGATTGTCTGTTGGCTTTTATTACACTGCTATTGCTTGCGTGGTGAATTCCATACCGGGAATGTAACGATAGACAGGCCAGGATTGCCTCGCCAATGGTAAAGTTCAGGTACAGTGTGTAGCCAATAAAGAGTTCCATTCAGAAATGGCAGCTCTCGGTTCCAGGAGACCTGGGGATCTCAGAGGTCTTTTCCAACCTTAATGATTCTGTGATCTCTCCTCCACCTCTTCTCCACAGGTTGGAAGGAAGAAAGAACAAGGGAAGGGGAAACAAAGAAAATGTCTTAAGAAGGGAAAGGAAAAATAGAGCAGCAAGGAACTGTGCAGGAGAGCAGCAGAAGGGTGGGTTGTGGCTGCATGTGCCGGCTGCCTGCCACGTGGCTGTGGGGAAGTCATGGCCTTTCTCCACCTCACTTTTCCAGTCTGTGGAATTATTTAGATAACAGTATTTGCAAACTAAAGAACAAAAGTACTATATAAAACAAGTCTACTTAAGCCCAAGTGGCTTCTGTTTGCTGTATTTAGAAAAGGGCCCGGTTCTCTCTGTATCTTTCATAAACAAAACACAGCCAATCATCTTCAGCTAAAATTAAAGACTTGTTTTCTTTGACAACAGCTCTGACACATCTAAAGCCCCGCAGTGACCCTAAGGTGTAAAGTAACCTGTCAGTCCTTGTAGTGTTACACCACTGAAGGGCACAGCAAAGGAGATAACAGCCTTCAAATACTATGGAGAGCCCGGAATTGCCCCATAGCAACAAGCAGGTGGTGGGCGAGCCTCAGTATTTGGGACTTCTGCCGCATCTGTTAGAAAATGACCCCATGGGCTAACATCACCTGAGTTTTCCAGGGCAGCCTTGGTCCCTTTGAGATCTGGGGACAGCTCTGCACGGCTCGCCAGCACCCTGGGATTGCTGACATGGGGGGGACACCGCAAGAAGAAGTAAACCCACCTCTTCCAACCCCCACCTCTCCCCTGTGCTGCACCGAGTCCAGGAGTTGCCGCACCTTTGCCAACTCACTCATCTCCACATATAGCCCTATAGAGGTGGCAATGCCCAGCTGTGCACATATGTGCCTTGGCACAGTGAGGACACACCGTGATGTCTTCTTAAGACAGGCTGGGACTCCTTGGAACTCCTGGGGCACTGATCCAACCAAGACCAACATTGTTTGCACTGACATAGCCTCAAAAAAAGCTGCAAATGTGCCTTGCTTTGCTGGAGTGACAGGTTGGGAAAGAGAGCAGGAAATAAGGGGAATGCCCAAAGGCAGACAGAAATGACTAGATGCTTAATCAGCTTAGACTAAATAAATCAATAGGCACTAAAACAGAGGGGTCCCCATGCAGCAGACAGAAACCTGCCAGAAGGACTGAACAAGTAACCAGCACATGAGCAGCTCCCTGTAAGATCTAATCTGAACCAACCTGAAGCAGCCCCAGATGATGCACCATCTGTTCAGGGCTTTTCATAAGGATGCCATGGTTGGTGGTGTCAAAACCAGCGGACACACCAAGGAACATCAATGCAGAGCACAGCCCTGAGGCAGGCAGGGCTCAGCAGCCCTTCTAAAAGGCTGTGACAGAGCTGTGCCTTCTGCTTGATCCAGCCTGGAATGTACCAGTGACACTGTATACACAGAGGTGTGAGTGCTGCAGTAGCGCAACAGCTCTCTTAGAGGATGGAAGGAATGGCAGGATGGATGCTAGACAGCAGCTGACAAATTGTTCAACAGATGAAATGGCTGCCTGGAGACAGAAGAGCAGACATCCAATTTTAGTGCCCTGACAGAACAATGCAGCAGTACAAAAGCTCTGATGCAGTTTCACAAATATCTCCAGTACATTCATAAGCAAAGGATCACTCAGGCAGATCACAGCAGTACGTTCACATCACACTTCTGAAGTTCACCTGCTTGGTGTGGTCTCCAGAGGCCTCCCATCAGATGCAGGATGCGGCCAATACAAAGCTTTGAACCCTCACCCATCCAAACCCAACTCGAGTGCCTGAGGAAGGGGCAGCACCCTCTGCTTTACTTTTCCTCTTGTCAGATGCTGCTGCAATGGATGCTGTGCTCAGACCCTGTGGGCAGGCACCACAGTGCTGCCTGCTCCTGGAGCCACGTTGCAAATCTAGCTTTCTTTCTGAACGGTTTTGAAAGGGGTTAAACCTTTATGGGGAAGATGAGAGAGATCCTGCATTGCTTAGCAGGAAGGCTGTATCAGTAACGGCGCTGCTAATAACCAAAATGACACTCAGGGCTCTGGCTGGATGTGTTTCCTCTAGCTTACAAGATGACTCAGTGCAAGTAAAACAAATAAACAAATGCTGGAACCAACCAAAAGCTTAATTAGAGCTCTACAGCAGTTGCCAGAAAAGCCCCCTGCTGAGATACAGCCCATCCTGGCAAAGGCAGCAGTCTGTCTGCCCAGACAAACCACATCCTGGAGCAGCGGATGGGCAGGAGGGCACCCCTACACGGCACCCTGCGGGGAGAGCGGCTGCTTCTTTCTACCCTCCAAAAACGAGTGGCTGCACTGTGAAAACTCAGTTATGCTCTAGCAGTGCAGTGCTGCAGGGAACACACCTCTTCTGGCAACATGGGTTTTAAGAGAGAAATGCAAACATTTCACAGGTCCTGATGGAAAAGCCGGAGCAGCACCGCTGTCTGCAGCACGGCCAGGGGATGCTGCGAGTGCCTGTCTGCTCAGCTGGGAGAATGCACAGAGCCTTCACGCCCGGCTTGCTCCGCTGATCTGATTCAGTGCTGCAAACAAGGCAGGCCTTGTGAACTGCAGGCATTTGTTGTGTTTGAGGTGTGTTTTATAAAAGCTTGTTTCCAGCTACATTAAAATTGAATAACTTGGCAGAGAGTCTATAAAGACAGCATTTCAAGGCATACCAAGAAAGGAAGGCAGTTAATGCAATTGTGCTGATGGTAAAATACTGAACTTAATTAAGTCTTCAGCTGTGATGATGTACTTGTGATTATTAAGCTCAAGATCTGCAGATGAGAGAGTGGAGGCAAACCTCTTGGTTCCCCAGGCTTCCTTCACCTCCTCTGCTGAAGAAGCTGCCCCTCTGTTTCTCCTCATTCACCAACCCAACTTTCCTCATACTGAGATCGTAATACCCTAATAAGATGGAGCAGACAGCTTCCACCAAGACCTGGGCTGCAGCTTCAAACTAATCATGGGAGACCACAGCACCACAGGAGAAGAGAGCCTTCAATGTACTGTAGTGAAGAGTGATGCAGTCACTGAGAAGTGCCCATCAGCTACTGACAAGCTGCTCCAACACTAAAGGGGCAGCCCAAGGTGCCATCCCTGCTGTGCCAGGACAGCAAAATGCCGCAGTAGCCAACATGTGCTTCTCCTGCTCTCTTACTGCACACCACCATGCAGCCCCTTGAGGGAGACACAGGCAGTGGCTTGCCATGGAAAAGGAGCAGGAGGCTCTTCTTTAGAACAGAACGTTTTAAGATCACTTCCTCTTTCAAACAAAATCTGTGCAAATAACTTTACGGGCACAACCAAGAAACAGACGTCACTTGAGTAAATTGGCCACGTACCCTCCCCACTCAGGCCTGAATACAAACATCATAAAGCTTTTTCCTAGGAAACACAGAATGCAAATAGGAGGTCTTGGTTTCAGGATCTGACCCCCCTGCTAACTACTAACCCATAGCTCATGTTCCCCTTCCTTCTCAAGTTCCTTCAAGAGCTCAACTCCCCTTTACAAAGCCCCAAGAAGCAGATCAGTATGTAGAATGGGAACAGCCATAAAAATAGAGAAGCTATCCCAGAAAACAGGAATGGCTGTGCAGAGGTGCAGGGGATACAGCAGACTCCAGCACTCACAGCACCTGCTGAGCACAACCCATGTGACAACCAAAGGGAGCTTGTCACAGCACCTTATCCCCACCTAGATTTGCATCTATCACCAGAGAAGTCTCACTTAACAACACTGAATGCATTTGTAGTATTTGGAGTATGAAGGTGACAAGCTGATAGAGGAAAAGCACCTGAAAAGCATGACCAGAATTTGTACACCTCCATCTGACCTGCTCCAGGGGATGCAGAGCTGTGCAGAAGAGAGAGGGCAGCAATGCCAGGCAGTGCAGGAAGCAGCCTCACCCCATCTGCACTGAATTGCAGCCGCTGACCATCAGTGACTTGGGCTTCTGCCTGTGCTTTCCATGACAAAAATCCTTCTAGGATCTGCTTACAGTGACACCCAGGGCTGAGCCTGAGGGCTGCCTGCACACAGCTTTACCTATCTCCAGGCTTGCACTAAAGCCACCTGCTCTGCCCTCCACCTGAGCTCTGCAAGTAATCAATCTTGTTTCTCCTTCAGGGCTTGTTTCTAATTAGAGGTGGGCTCCTCATCAGCTCTAATTCAAGACCAGGCAGTTGCAGGTTTGTTGTTGGCCAACTGCTTGAACTTCTAATGAGCAGGTGAGTGGCACATTCCTAGGCATGCAGCTCCTCCACCTCCTATAAGCCAGCAGCATTTTCAGCCTACCCTGAGCAAAGGCCAGCTTTTTGTCCAGCACGTGCTCCCTGTGACACAAGTGAGCACAGAAAGCCACCAGCAGTGATCATGGAATTCCTGCTTCCCGAAATCTTTCCCTCAAGCAGGCAGAAGCAGCTCTTGAGTGCCCAATCTCTCACCTTCGGTTGGATGATTTTTGCCCACAGCTTAGGTGGCACAATTTCCAAAGGATCTTGCTGAGATGCAGGCAGCCCAGTGGCACTGCACACCACTCTCCCCATTGAAAGAGCTCTGTTAGGCAGCAGATTACAGAATCCAATCACCAGCATAAATTGGCAGAGTGATATGGCAAGTAAATGAGCTGTGTAGGGCAGCGAGACAAAAATGTGCTCTATACTTCCTGCAGATAAGTAGACACCTCTTCCATAACACATGCAGACACGTAGATGTGGCACTGAGTGATGTGGTCAGTGGGCATGGTAATGGTGGGTTAACTTGGTGATCTTACAGGTCTTTTCCAGCCTTAATGATTCTGTGATTCTATGATGCTATGACAGAGCACGTCCCCAGAAAGATTCTCTCCATGCCATTAAAGGCAGTCTGGGCTATACAATGTCACTTCCTTTGAGAAACAGCCAGCAGAGTGAACATGGCATGTTTCAGACAAGGTGCAGTGGATAAAAGAAGGTGTTTCTTCTGTCTTGGACTATTAGCCAGAGTCCACAAATAACCACTACTGTGGGCATGTCCCATGCTGTCCATGGATACTTTGAGGGAACATATCTGTATAAACCAGTATTTATAAAAAGCACAAGCCATGGAAATGGGTACGAGGACACTCAAGTAGAGGGCATTGGTCTCTGTTAATAAAATATTTCCAATTTTGATTCAGAGAAGCCCAATGTTTATCAAAACTGACCATAAAATACATGCTGGCATTGCTAAACAGATGCATAATTTGCAATAGGGATGCAAATCTGCAGCAGAGCATGAAAGCAGACATTTCCTAGAGCATTTCACAAAACACACAGGAGCAAAGTTCCAAGCCTGGTTATGTATGTGTTAATCTGATCAAAATAAAACCCGTGTCCTGTCAGCAAATGTGGAGTGTCTGTGCCAGAGGTGCAGACTGGGAGTCATCCTGAGTCACCCCTCAGAGGGGCACACATCTAAAGAAGCCTGCAGCCTCAGTGAGGGCTGAGCTCTACGGCCTCAGCAGCTGGGAAGCAAACTAACAGGAATGCCTGAAAGTCATTTGGGACCTAATGGAAATATCAGAAAGGGGAACCAGTGATGTAAATATCACTGTTACAAAGAGGTGGTAAATGCAATGGTGAAGCCTGTAATTAGGATAGCTTCCAAAGAGGAATCAAATACAGGAGGTGTCCCAAGAAATGCCACGGAACTGCTCCCTGCAACACCACGGGTGGGTTTTTCCTTGACTAAAAAGCCTCAGTACTCAGTTTGTTCTCACTTCCCTGAAACAGCTTCCACAGTTACAGTGTGACCGAGCGACGGTCCCTAACTGCACAACAGGGGGCTCTGTCATTGTCACTGGTAGCAGAGCAGGTGTAGTGCTAAGGGCTGAAGTGCTCTGCACTGCCATCTGAGCAAGCTCTCTGCTGAAGTCCAACAGGTTGGGGGGCAAGGATGTCAAGGCAACGAAAGCGTCTGCTAAAATAAAGGGGACAAAGACCGCACTGCCGCTTCGTGTGCATGAGAAGGCTGTACCTGAGTGAAGCAGACTCTGACAACAGGTGCTCCTTTTTGTGCCTCAGCAGAGCCCAGCACCCAGCGCTGTGCCCAGCACTCACCCTGGGACACACTGCCCTCCCCAGCACTCACTGTGTTTGAATGTCACCACTGAGGCGGCAGAAACAGGACATCCCTGCAGTCCAAGGGGAACATAAATCTTTGTAGAGAGCAAATGTAGACTGGGGGCTCTTCTGTGAGTGGACATGAGACCCTTGTGAGCGTTGCTGATTAATGCTGCTGCTGGCACGAGCTGCTCTGTGTGCCCCAGCTGATGAGCACGAGCACTGCTGCCGAGCTGGCTGGTAAACAGAAATGGACAGGAAAAGCCTTTTGGTTTCAAAAGTGGCAACAGAAACTCAGTGTTGAAAGGCACAGACATGGGCTGCAGTAACAGGCAGGCTGGAGTCCGAGAGCAGATTTTCTTCTTAGGGTTAAACACCTTATCAATGTTGATGAAACAATGAAATGAAATCAATGGCATAAGAGGGATCCACCTGATGGGCAATGCTGCAAACCTCTCTGTTCAACTTTCCTCATTCCCTGCATTTACTGCCCGCAGCCTGCTGCTCCTTCAGCTCCAGCACACTCCTTGGTTCTGGGAGATGGACTAATTTTCATCCAAGACCGGGCAGGAGACTCACTAAGAGGACACATTCAATTTGTGAAGGGGCTCTGGGGAGAGAAAGCAGCTCTTTGCTCGCCGTGCCAAATAATCAGTTGGTAATTTTAAAATAAACTGGATGACAGCAAACTGATGCCTAAGGAGCGATCTACCCGCTAACCAAACATCCACCACAGCTTACACCCACTGCCATTCATGTGCACCATTAATATTTATAAGGATGGCGTGTCTGTTTGACAAGAACTTTTGCCTCCAACGACAACAGATGTTACACCGCTTACGAAAGAAGCTACATTCCCAAAGGATGCTGCCCATGCTCATCACGTCTGTATCCTGGGCTCTGATTATACTGTTCACGGAGGCTGGATGACCTACTGAAAGCTCAGATCATGTCAGTCTCAAGCCCAAGAACATGGATGGCCACACATTTGGCTGTGGACCCCTCACAGTTTCTCAGAATTGTGTTGTATCTCTGTGGATGTTCTTCAGGGAGCTGGAGAGCTTTCAGATGCAACTGATGGCTCAAATCCACATGGCATCCCGTGGCTGTCAGCCCCACCTCATGGGGACGGGCCTCACCTGGGCCACAGAGCACACAGTGCGGGGCAGAGGCTGCAGGATTGTCTTCCACTGCTGTCCCAGCCACTGCTGTCACAGGTACGTTAGTGACTGCATATGATCTACAAAGAATTACAAACCATCATTATATGCTGTGTTACTGCACTCTGCGCACAAACCGGGAGGATAATACGTGCTGCAAAGCTCTGATCTCATCCATCTCTGCTCAAACATGCTGTTCTTTGGCATGAGGGAGCTGCAGTCCCTGGCAGGACTCAGCTTTAGCTGAAGTGAAACTCCCACCCTCCATGCAGGAGGAATGCTTATCCTTGCAGAGGATGCAAGGTGGTGCAGAGCCGTATGGATAAGTTTTGCCAAAACATCCTTCAGGAACCACAGTACCTGGGCAAGCAGTGAAGCATTAGACAAAGTATGTAAGGGACATTTGCTTTTACAAGATTGCAGTTGACATTTACATTAAAATGCATGAGGTTATCATGAATCGTTCCACCTGCTGTGATGGAGCTCATTTAAAGTGGCACAAAACCATCACATTAGCCCTGTGGGCTGGAGCAGGGAACCTGCACTGACCTTTTCCTCCAGAACCACAGCTCTTGTAGTGCCCTGATATTTATTTATGATACATCTTTAATGTACAGCGCAAGCGACTCCAGCATTTGTCAACCCATTTGACCTGCAGCTTTCCAAAGAGTACACAGAAAGACACAAAGCTGGCGCCTCGTGCAGCTCATTGCCATTGGTTCAGGCAGTCAGAACACAAACGGGATGTTACAGCCATGGACAGCTCTCTGTGCCCAAGCTCTGCTAGCAGATCACCACCAGTGCACCACAGATTGGATCCTAAAACCATCAGCAGGGATGAGATGCATCCCCCTGGATTTGTTCTGGCTCTCTGCAATCAGTGTACATTCAACGTTACTACTCATTTTATAATAATGTGCATGTGCCTGTTTCAGCGTCATGCCCCATGGTGCATCGAGCTCATCAGAACCTCAGGGACAAGTTTGACCACACATTCACAGCTACGACCCAATTTTGTTCCTGTCTATAGTGCAATGAAATGTGTCACCTATAGAGCAACCTGCCAAAATCCAAGCACCATTTCCTTAAAACACAAGGGAAAGACAAGGACCGCCAGCAGCAGTACTGCTCTGGCAGTAAGGGGCCGATGGCTGGGACACAGCATGGGGTGGCTTGGACACAGGGTGACCCCAACCTGATGGCTGTGCTGCTGTGGCCATGAGGAGACAGCATGGAACGAATCCATCCCATGGCAATACACACGAACCATCCCACAGTCAGATAGTGATAGGATGAGGGGGAAAGGCTTTAAACTAACAGAGGGGATAGGTTAGATGTGAGGAAGAAATTCTTCACTCCGAGGGTGGTGAAGCCCTCACTCTGCTGCCCAGAGAAGGGTGGGTGCCCCATACATGGTGTTCAGGGCTGGGTTGGACAGGGCCCCGTGTAGGCCAAGCTGGTGCTGGGCACCCAGCCCATGGCAGAAGCCAGAAGGACCGGCTGCAACGCGCCTTCCAACCCACCTCATTCTGTGCTTCGGATAAGGGGAGCAATAGGAGCCCCACCTCCAGCAGGGTCAGCCCCCGGGCCCGCACTGCCGCAGCGGGCAGTTATGCTGCACACGCCGGGGAGGCGGCCGGGTGTGCGGGGCCGCTTCCAGCGGGGGATGCATCTCGCGTTCCCTCGGGCGGTAAAAATATGACACACATTAGCGAGGAGAATGAAAAGAGGGAAACAAAGGAGCGAGAGCGAACACCTGTCGCTCTCCTCGGGGAAGAGACCCGATGCTTTTATTCGGTTCGGTCTGCTGGGGGAACTGCAGCTGCCAACTGTCATCAGCATCAAGTTACGGCACAAAGCCGGGGCCTCGGCCGGCGCTGGGGAGCGGCGGGGGGACGACACGTCCCGGGTACGGACGGGGCCGCGACCGCCATCCCGGCACGCGCGGCCGGCGGGGCACGGCGGGGGCTCGGAGCGGCGCGCCGCGGGCTGCGGAGCAGCGGCTGCGCCACGGGCGGCTTCGGTCGGGCGAAGACAAAGGGCTCGGAGAGCCGAGCAGCCGGCAGCCTCCAGCCGCGAGAACCGCCGCCCGAAGCGGGCATTTCGCAATTCCGCTCCCGCACGGGCACGGCCGAGGCCGGGGGCACCCAGCTCAGACGGCGGCCGGGGGGCTCCCGAAGGACCCGAGGCCGCCGTAAGCACGCATCGGCGCCACCGCTCACACCCGGCCGGAGCGGCCCTCGGCGGGGCCATGCAGGGAGGGGCCGAGAGCACGGCCCGCCGCAGGAGCCCCGGGCACCGCAGCACCGCGGCGCGGCGCGGCACAACGCTATGCAACGCCCGCCCGCCCGCGCGGCCCCGCGGCAGACAAAGCGCGCGGCCGCCATTGGGCCGTTCGGCCCACGCTCCGGCGCTGCCCGCACGGCGCGGCCAATGGGCTGCCGGCGATGCAAAGCGGCCGCTATAAGACGGGCGGCGCGGGGCGGGGAGCGGCGCGGGGCCGCGGAGGAGCGCGGCGGGGATGGCGCCGTCCTTCCGGCACGGCAAGGGCCGCGCGCCGCGGGGCGGTTCGAGCGGCGCGGAGCCGCGCGCGGACAGGAGGGTGAGCGACGGGCGCGGAGCGGAGCGGGGCGGATGGGGCGCGCGTGCTGACGGCGCCGCGTGCCTGCAGGCGCGGAAGCCCCTGGTGGAGAAGAAGCGGAGGGCGCGGATCAACGAGAGCCTGCGGGAGCTGCGGCGGCTGCTGGCCGGCGGAGAGGTGAGGAGCGGGGCCGGCGGGAGGGCGGCGGGGGCCGAGGTAGAGGCCGGCGCTGACGGCCGCGGCGCCTCCCGGGGCGGTTCTAGGCGAAGCTGGAGAACGCGGAGGTGCTGGAGCTGACGGTGCGGCGGGTGCAGGCCGTGCTGGAGCGCCGCGCGCTCGGTGAGTGCCGCGGGACCGGGGGGAGGAGGGGGAAGCCGGGCCGCACCGCGCCTCACCCCGCTCCGTCTGTCTGTGTGTGTGTCTGTCTCTCCCGGCTCGCAGAGGGCGGGCGGCTGCACCGCGAAGCCAGCGAGCGCTTCGCCGCCGGCTACATCCAGTGCATGCACGAGGTGCACACCTTCGTCTCCGGCTGCCCCGCCATCGACGCCAACACGGCGGCCGAGCTGCTGAACCACCTGCTGGAGTCCATGCCGCTCAACGAGGGCGGCCTGGGGGACTTGATGGCGGACGTTCTGGCCGAGCCTTGGCCGGGCGGCGAGACCGCGCTCCCGGTGGCCGAGGCGGCCCTGGGCCTGGTGCTGCCCTCGCCGTTGTCCGGCGAAGAGACGTGCTCCGACTCGGACGAGGCGGAGGCTGAGCCGGGACAGACCCCCGCCCGCGGACTGGAGGCGGCGCAGACCCGCGGCGTGCCCTCGCCCAAGTCCATGTGGAGGCCGTGGTAACGCTGCGAGCGGCGGGGCGGTGCGGCGCCTCGGGGTTGGAACGCGGCCCTCCTGTCACCCCGCCGGGCTCGTGGCTGAACGAGAGCCGTCGCAGCGCGTGGACTGTGCGTGTGCGGCAGTTTGTAGCTGGGTGTCGTTTGTATGAGAGTGGGGGGACGGGATGGGGAGGAGGGAGTTTTTTTAGTAGCGAAGCTCTTTGGATGCACAGCTGTGGTCTCTTAACCCTGCCTCATCCTCTTGGCCCCTATAAGTGGCCCAGATAACGCTCACTACCTTGTTCTCTTAACAAAAAGCCCTCGTGTGGTTTAGATCCTGACGGGTAACTCCATGAGAGGCTCCATCTGCGCATGGCGTTTGTGTGCTGGTGACAGCAGGGACCCCTGAAAGGGGCTCCCGGAGCAGCTGTGTGTGGCAGCAGCCCAGCTCTTGCCTTCAGGGAAGGAAGAGGAGCAGGACCTGCTGGAGCTCTGGAGACATCCAGAACTGATGGCGGGGCGCCTTTAGAAATGAGCATCTTGATTCACATTTTGCTTTTAGCACATTTGAGTTCATTGTGACTTTATGTATATTAGGGTATTAAATCAAGTGTGTTTTTTTTATTTTTAATCTTTAATAAAAAAAACCTGAATTCGCACTGATTTCATGGATTTTTGCATTATGCTGCTGCTTAACGAGGAACAAAAGTATTTTTATGTATGGGGAACAGTGCTGCTAATTAATCATTTAGTTCACATACTAAGTATTGTTAGCTCAGGTAGTGGAGTTAAAGTGTCTCTTAACGTTACTGCACTGAGTAGCACACAGTGACCCTTGCCACAGCCTGCCTGGCTGCCCATTATTTGCTCCCTTCTCACAGTGGTGTTGGTGCAGCTGCAGTCCTGAGGCATTAGACACATCCTCAGCAGGGGCAGCACAGCACTGATGATTGGTTTTGCTTTCAAATGCAAGGTTGGTTGGAGAATGTAGAGGATGGGGAAGGTATTTCTGAAGAGAGAAAAAATAGTTTTAAGGGAGTAGATTTCAGCACTGCTCTACGGGAGGTCTGATCTCTCTCATGTCCCTGCTGGGAGATGCCATGTTGTTTGTACTGCCCTACACCTTCCAGAGAGCTGGCACTCTAAGGCGAGAAACAAAACCAATTGTTAAGTTTCTTAATACGTGGAAGTTCCCAAACATAGAACAAGCAAGAAAGGAAGCAACCTAACCACCAGGGGATGAGACCTGTAACTTCCCTTTGTTAACAACCCTATGGAACAATGAAAATGGAAAACAAGTACCAGTAGACTGCTCCTTATTTAATGTTACCTGGGGGGCGCAGGTTCTTATTCGAGATTACCATCAGATTTAGCACAAAAGCAGAACAACTCATTTCCCTTTGAACTGGAGAGAAAGGCAAGAACCAGCTCCCCAGGAGGCAGTGAGAGCTGCTGTATTGACCTGTGCTTTAGGGAGGGAGGCCAGCATTTGAAGTGTAAATGAGAGGGAGGGAACCTGGGACACTTGCACTAATAGTAACAGCCCATGCATGAAATGACCTCTTGGGCTGAGGCTGCCCCACTCCAGACCCAAAGCAAGGTCACTTTTTTTAAACTGTTAGTACAGTGCCTGATGCCTTAGTTGTTGCTCACCTAGTTGCACCGTGTGATCCTGCTACGCTATGACAGAGCTTCACCTGCCACCCAGAAACTGCCTTTCTATCCCATGCTCCCAAAAAGGAGAGAGCTATGGCTCCCAAGGGCTGGATAGGGCCAGGAGCTCTATGGAGCTGGGCAGCCCATGAAGGAGCAATGGCACCAGGGCCATGCAATCTACAGCTGACAGCAGCAAGCCCAGCTACACAGCAGAACTGGGCTGCAGCCCTGCCTTGGGCTCTCTGGGTTAAGGTTTGACAGCCAAAACTGCTTCAGGGTCTGCTGCAGCTGTTGCAGGAATACCAGAGGCTCTTGGCTCAGCTTCATTTCCATGAGATGAAAAGGGCTGGGTTAGGGCTCTTCTGCAACGCTGCTGTAAGTGCAAATCCTGACACTTTGGTGACAGAAACACAGCAGAGAGTCAACATAAACTGCCACCTTTGATTCAGCAGCAAATCAGCAAGGGCAAGCAGCAGCCATCACTACTAAGCAGCGCTGCAGCCATCGGAGAGAACTTTGCACTGGCCCTGGAGAAGTGGAGCTGCAGCCAGCCTTATCCCCTCACCTGTTCTCTTTCTGATTCTTCTACAAACTGCTGCGAATGTGGTTGCCCTTCCCACATCTGGGGACAACATGTGGAGTGCTGCACCCAGTGCTTCCTGCATGTGAGCCATGGCAGAAGCAAAGGCTGCACCCAGCCTGCAAACCCCACTGCTGCAGAAGGAGTTCCACGCGTGCTGGCCCTGGCCTTCAGACCACCAGCTGCTTTCCAAAGGCCAGCAGGGGTAGGAACGACTGTGCACCTTTCCCATGCACACTTCTCAGTCCTGTGTTGGCTGAAAAGAAAGAGGCAGGTCAAACCCCTGCTTTTATTGTTGTTTTTTTTTTTTTTTTTTTTTTTTTTTGGTTTTTTTTTTTTGTTTTTTTTTGTTTTAAATATCAAAAACATTTTAGAAATGTGTTGGCAATAAAGCTTTCTTTTTTTTTTACATCCACAAATTAGATTGACAGAAAGTTTACACTCTCTGATGAGGTGTTGCTGGTTTTATCCATTTGCATGTCTGTGCCTTACTGCAAAGGTGTCGAATCTGACACTTGCCTGACAAAGGCAGGAAGGGGTGAGGTTCTGGGATGGGACTGAGGAAGGAGGAGGGGAAGGAAGGGATCCAACAGCTTGGATGAAAAACCAGATGCCTTTTCAAATCCTTCTTTACAGAAAGGACCGTCTCTATTTTCCACTCCAACAGACTATTAAACAGACTATCTGATCTGACAGTGCACTGCATTGTAAAGGGAGAAAGGAGCAGCACACAAACAGAGGGACTCTCGTTTGATATGTGGTTGCAGAATAATTGAAAGAAGGGCTCTTTGCATGTCAGTCACTCACTCACACCTGTCATGGGGAAAAGCGCTCCTTGTTAACCAAGTCAGCAGGCAGGACTCTGTTCAAACCCTCTCCAAAGCTATGGCAACACACACCAGGTCTTTGTTGGAGCCCTCAGCCAGGGTGCAAGCTCCAGCTTTCAAACTCTCCAAATCTAGACATCTTCCTTTGTCACCCACCAGCAAATATCACATAGCACACCACAAAGTTTTCACCTGCAAAATAAAGTCTGTTTCTATTCCACTTAAGAGTGAAGACAAATAAGAATGTAGCCCAGCACTCAGCAGCGCAGCTAGCAAAAGAGGCCAACTTGCATACAGACATCATGAGAGGGAAATTTCTGCTAAGCAGGCACTTTATTCCTGTCCATTACACTGACAGCTTATGGTTCTTACCATCCCAAGATGCTGTCCTTAGTAAAATGTTACTGAAACAAATGATGGAAAAATGGGATGTATTTCTGAGACTTGTGCTGGGATGGTCATTAGTTACCACAGGCACCCACAGCCTCACCATGGCACAGCGAGCTGCCCAAGATAGCACCCCCAGGAGGCGATCCAGACCCAGCATCCCCAGCTGTCAGAGCTCAGTTTTAGGACTCTCCCATTTATGGCCCCACCTCCAAGCATCAGCAGCAGGCACATGAGCACACACAAAGAGGTAATCAGCCCCAGCTGCTTTTCCTCCCACGGGGGACACGGGAGCAGACACACAGGTTTTACAAATCTGGTGCTTCGCTTTTGGAAAACACAACTTCTGCACCAGCAGTTCTCCCTTCTCCCCACTGAGGAGAGCAGCTGGGTCACGCAGCACATCCCCTGCTGAGCTCTACCCACCAGCAACAGCTCAGGCTGCGCTCCCTCAGACCACTGAAACACAAACCAGTATGGGTGGGACTCAGGAGAACATCCTCCTGTTCCATAGATGGGCACAAAGTTTTGAAGGTCATGCAGGAAGCACACAGAAAACTCAAGGAACAAAGCAATCTGCCAAAACAGTTGGCTTAGCCTTAAGACTGTATCCTTCCTCCACATCTTAGGACATATTTCCATTTTCTTGCATGAGAAAGAAAATGGTTCACAGTTGTGTCTGTGCATTCACATACAGATGTCTTGAACTAGTGGTTACCTAAATTGACAGCATCACTAAGTTGTGCAAATTGAGCTTATGGGGCTTCTGTGTGAGCTGAGAGAAGAGGGAAAAAAAATGCCGTTCTGTCTCCTTCCATGGGATTTTTAGCTTCCTGTGGAAGCTTAGCATTCAATTACCATTTTCAGCAAGTGTTAACCTCATTTCTGCATTTTAATAAAGTTTAAAAAATATATCAAAACTGATGCAAAAACATTCAAGCATGAAAATATACCTTATAGCAGAACATTTTAAACTTAACCTAGCTAAACAAGATGATTGAGGGCAATTTGGTCATACTGCATGCAGTACGCCATATTACACTCCTTCCAGCTGAGCTTCAAATGGCCTTTTAATCCAATAAAGTAGAGCCTTAAATGCTGAGAGCTAGGCAGCGAGTTCATATAGTCATTAAGGTTGGAACAGACATCTAACATCATCTGGCCAACCCATTTACACACCACCAGTGTTGCCCACTAAGCCATGTCCCTCAGTACCACACCTACTCCTTCCTTAGATACCTCCAGGAATGGTGACTCCACCACCCTCCAGGACAGCCTGTGCCAGTGCCCCACTGCTCTTTCTCACAGTTCTTCCTAATATCCAACCTGACCCTCCTCTGGCACAACTTGAAGCTATTCCTCCTGTCCTTCCCAAAGTAAATACAAATTGCTTTGTTAAGAACTGGAAATACCTTACAAAATACAGCATACCAACAATTAGATTAGATGATCCTTTCTGCTCTTACTTTTCTTAAGTATAAAACTACTTCAGTTTGTAGTCTTTTAGTTTTTACTCTGAACTCAGACTCAAATTATAGACTGAATTATAGACTCCACACTTCTGCAGACAGCTCGGGAATCACCCTGAGAGCTGAACTCTGCAAAAACTCAGACCATTTAGGTACAAAGTAAAGCAGCCTAATTTAAAATCACCACCACCAAAAAGGTGCACTTCAGAGTATCCTTAATGACGTGCACATTGAGAGCAAAGGGAGATGACCAGGAGCCTGTGTGCCCTCTTTGTTACGTGCTACAGGAAGGATTTCGGGGCTCTCTAAGCAAGCTTCACTGTGTTGCAGTATTTGCACCATCCATGAATGAGGCACACTAACAGAACTTGAGTTTCATTCTCCTTAAACTGACTTTGCCAGAACCAATATGGGCTACACAGGGTCACTACAAAATATTTTCTACTGTCACCATGCAAGTGTTTGCAGTTGACATCCCAGAGATAGAGAATGGGGGGAAAAATAACCACAAAAAAACCAGCATCCTCATTGTCAGCCCTGCCAAGCTTTTCCACCAGCTCAGAGAGGTTGTTCAAAGCACCTAGGGCCTGAAAAATCCCACAGGTTTCCAGGCAATTGGCCAAGATGCTTTTTGGTACTTGTGAGCAGCTTTTATTAAGCAAGTTTGTCTTCATTACACACAGCTGACCCCCAGTGAAGGTGGATTCAAGCTATACGTTGGCCCTTGAGCCATTCCAAAACAATGTACAAGAATCTGTTTGCCCCCAAAGATACTTGCTGAGTTGGAAACTACATCTACACGCCTCTGAGCCTGGTCCAGATCTGTTCTGCCCTTCACAGAAGCCAATTAACTGGTCAAAAAACAAAAATGTAACCGAATCTCCCAGGCTGGGCAGAAGATGTACGTACCATCTTACAGAAATCCAGGTTCAGGAGCATATGTTCACTGAGAAGCAGCCACTCATAGCAGCTGCAAGTTTCCCCCTCATAAACCCTCCCACTGAATTAGGATTTTCTCAACACATGGACACACTTTCTCTGGGAAGTACATGATGATGACCTAAGAGCAAGCTCTGCACTTCTGGGGAGCTTTACAGTGCACACAGGATGCTCTGTAGCTCCCAGAAAGCTTAATGTGAAGTGACATGATTTGGAAAGCTCCAAAATACTCGTTTTCCAAAATAAGCTTATAAGGCCCAAAAGGCACAATTGATCACTCATCATACCTGATCTGCCCTGTGCAAATGCGCAGCAGCAGCTGCCCAGAGCAGCACAGTTGCATGGATGCCAGGACAGCTGAGCCACCAGCAGGTCCACACCACTGCTTTTCTGCTGCAGGAGAGCACTGGCAGCACTTGGCTGTTCAGTAGTGACCAACGCAGACTGCCACACAGCACAGCAGCCATGGTGATTCAGTGACAGCAGCACAGGCTTTACTTTCAGTTGCTGCAGGAGGCAGGGAAAATGATTTGCATCATTCCAGCCAACACAGAGTCAGAGCTCCATTCCAGGGCCAAAACAACTCCAGTGATGTAGAGTTTCCATAATTCAGTGCAAAACCACACCATCCTGGTGCTCTGTGCTCACTCAGGAGGACATTCCTTCCCCAAAACATCAGTCCTTCATTTGTGAAATTATAATCTGTTCCTCTAACCATTTTATTTATTAAACAAACAGACATTTTTACCCCCCCCACCCCCCCACCTTTTGCTAAAAGGTCCATCCGACAGCTACAAGGGAAAACAAGCAGTAATATCCTTTTGCTTGCTTTAACATAGAAGGGTTGAGGTTTTTTATGTATCCATTTTTTACTTCAAAAGATGCAATGAAAATGTTACACTGATAAGCCAGTTGTCATAACAACAATCAATAACATCTCACTTCAGTATAATTCTAACAAAGCTTCAAAGACAGAAAAATACTACTGCAGGGGTCATTATCCTGAGGGGTAAAGCAGAGATTAAACAGGAATGTGCCAACGAGACCCATGAACACACATCTCCAAGGCACAGTCTAGCTCATCATTCAGATGCAGGCTAACACTACTGAAAATAGATTGCTTTATAGAAAGGAAAAAAAGATTGCCTTGTCTTTTGTGGCTTTATACACCAATTTATAGCTGCTCGAATCAATCAATTTCTAGTGCAAGAGAATTGCTGCAAAGAAGCTGATGGCAAAGCTTTCTTATTTGCCAGAAGGAAAAAGTGAAGGGGACTCATTCAGACTGCCCATGGGTCTTGCTGCTGCTCGCAGGAGCGACTGCTGCTTCACGTAGCAAATGATGCACATCACTTTTCATCATACACAAGATTCAAACAAATAACACTCAATGCAAGCAAAGGCTTCTACACTGCATGGGATGGATTCTGCCACCAGACACTCCTTTCTTTCTCTTCAGAATTACATTAACAAAGAATTAGCCACATGTCTTTCAAGGCAGGCTTTATATTACTGAGTCGGCCAATGCAGCTAACAAGAAACAAGCACACATCAAAATTTAGGCTCCAAAGTCTCATATGACTAAAATAAGAGATATAGGTATTAGTGATGTACTAAGTATTTGCACAAATAGCAAGTATTAGTATATCTAGAGCAAGTGATCTGTTACTTCCCCTATCTTCTTGGTTTATTTGCTCATCCAAATAGTCTTTTTTAAGTCCTATCCAGCCCCAAACTCTTCAGAATTGCCAACCTGGCAATGACAACTGACTGAGCAGCACATGTGGATATAGAATTAATAGGTGGATGTAAGTGACATAGAGCATTCGGGAAATGAAATTTGTACAAAGAATTGGCGTGGCATAAAATAAATAGATCAAGAAAAAAAAACAAAACCACATGCATTCAAGCATGAAGGGGTTTGTTGGCTCGCTTTTGTTGTTTTCCTCTCCTTTGCTCCAAAACAGCATTGCTTCCAAGCAAGTTGTTTGCCTACATTGGGAAAACAGGTCCCCACAGTAAGAGCAACACTAAGAGGATTCTCAAATATTACCTTTGCCCTTGAATAAATTGGGTGCCACACCAAGGACTTGGTACATTTTCTATACACAAACAGGTGGGCTCTTTGGCCTGACAACCCTCCTCTAAATTGCCTTCAAAGTACAGTATATACAGAGAGTCATCACATTGAATCATCAGCAAGGAACAGATCGTTGCTGCAGAAGAACAGCAGTATTGGCCAAGAAAAAAAACAAAGGATCTCAATTCATGTCATCATTTCTGGGAAAGCTTCAGTTCACAAGGGAACTTCCAGCTTCTTGTCTTCACTTTTATTTCTTTTGTATGAAAAACAAAAGGAGTGTCACTCACAGTACTTTTCCTCTGGAAATGGAGCAGAATCCTACAACATGTAAAGGGGGAGACTGCTATCTGGCCCAAACCAGAAGATTTCACCATTCCTTCCACTGCTGAAACGCATCATTGATGTTCAGCCTTCCTCAGATTCCCTCTGGCATGGCACAAATGGCAGAGGAATCAATACTGCTGAACACAGCAGGGGAGCCTACCTGGTACCGCCGGTTTGTCTTCTGTAGTTCTTGTAACCATGGCATCTGGGCAGCAAGAAATAAACACGCAGTGTCGAGAACGGAAGTGCTTCTATTTCCTTTCCCTCCCCTGAAACAAAAGAGTATCTTTTTTTACATGCAGTTTGTGCTTACTGCTCTTGTTTTTAACAAACATTGCTATTAAGTCTATCAAATGTCTCAGTTACTTATTTAAGTCTGGTATTCAAAACCACCAAAATCTGAAGTGTCTGGAGGCACGACTTTTGTTGACTCCGTTTCTAAGCGTTACTTCTGTACCTGCGCTCCAGCAGAGTAATTTAGTCTAGCAGAGAAACCAAGAGAACACAATCCTTCATGGGATTTGGTGCCACTTTTGCCATGAGCTCTAAACCTCAACTTCTGTCTCCAGCCTTCTTTTTCCCCATCCCCACAGCCCTCTTTATGCCTAGATACGGGGCAATTTCAACCTTCCTTGCTTTGAGTTTTCTCCTTTTTTTTTTTTAATGGCCATGGCCCACAGAGACACAGATTGAACCCTGTGCCTGCCTTTTTTGTCTGAATTTTAGTACTCCGTCTCCACTCAACCGTTCTTTAAGGTCCAAGTATCCACATGACTTCATAGACATTCATCTTCACCCCTCTCAAATCCTCTCTGACAAGTGCTCCATCTTTCCCGAAGGAAGATAAGCAGCGTTCAGCTGCTGATAAAACTATTTTTAAAAAGGTAGTGTTTAGTGATTTCAAAGAAGAGGCAGTGCCCTTTGGACCTCTGTCATTATCTTCTTCCTTCAATTCTTCCTATAAAGTCACAAACCACACTGCAACAACCCAAATGTTTCCAGAGCAACAAACTGTCAGGTTCTATATATAGCCCACATGTCACAATTCAATCCTCATCTTATCAAGGAGTGTTAGAGGTATGGCAACACATAATGCTTGGAAAGTTCCAGATACATTTAATATAGCAGTTTACTCATAGCAAGTCTTGGCAATCAGCTCCAATGAAGTACTATTGTGCACTAATAAAGTCTATTAGGCTTGGAGAAGGGTGCTGGCATCCATCTCATGAAGAACAAATAATGTCTCTCTCCAACACGCTACTCTCAATCCAAAACCAAATTTTATATCTGAAAGCTGTAAGTTCTCTTTGGCAATACTCAAATAAGCAAGTTAGACTATGTAAGGCAGCTAGGTGATAAATTCCATCTCCATTTGTAAGCGTCTTAATCACACTAGGATGTAGCGCTGTGCTTCTTGGACCTAACCTACTGCAGCCCACTCAGATACATTGATGATTTACATTATGCTGGCCAAGATATCCTGACCTTTCCCTCTATTACTCTCATTTGTCCTCTTGAAAGGCACTATGGGTACAGTTATTGTTCAATGACTTCCTGAGCATTTGGACCCTCTGCCAAACACATTCAGAAAGACTCCACCTGTACAGCCGTTGTTATCAGCCCAACGAGTAGAAGCTAACACCATAAAATTCATAAGCCTGTGGACACTGAATTAGGAGACAGAGTCCTGTATCACTTCAAACTAATTCTACCCTTAAGTGAAGTCTGTAAAAATATTTACAGTTATGTAGTCTGGCTCAGTTGATATCATTCAGCCATGAAACTGAAGACTGTAAACATTTTACACAGACTTGGATACAGACATCTTCATTTTGTTATTCTGTTAACCAAGAAATCGTCAAACAGCTTCCTTTACATTCTAACAGATTTTCCCTGAAAACCTAAGCCACAAATTCCTGGAAATTCCATTCTTTAAATGTAAGATTTAGGCACCAACTCCCAACAGCAAAGTACTTACATCAGGGAAAAGACCCTAAGTGGAGCTCTAGGACTCAAAGTCGTGCACAAGCATTTTCATAATCAGGTCTCTGTACTGATTTCAGTTAATTTCACTGCTGACCAGGTGATTCCAGCAGTTTTAATATGTGGCCTGTCTACACCCAAAGCTTTAAGAACTTCCACTCAAAGCAGTTTGGTAATCATCTTTATACACAACTAAAGACAAGGGAAGAAAAATTCCTTCATTCTTGATGTCATGAGGGAATCCTTCAAGATTAGGGCATAAGCCTTTTTCTTAAGTCATACCAGTACAGCAAACTGACAAGATTGTTAGAAACCTTCCACACCAGCCCTGAAAACACTGTCCTCCTTTCATTATCACTAAGAAAAAGGAGCTGGTGAGCTGTCCACCATCTTGTTCACCAGATCAAACCTTTTCAAGCTACTTGCTCATAAGGGGTTAGGAAATACTGGAATGTCTGGAATCTACACTTACAAAAGTTACTTTCCTCCTAGTTCACCAGTTTGTCACTTTGCCAGAAGCATCAAGTTCTTTGAGTCAGAGGCTTATCAATACACCAGTTTCTTTCCATCTTCTCTAGGAAGAAAAGAAAACAATAATCAAGGATATTGTTACTCAACAAGGAGAACAAATGTTCTCCAAATTCATGACAGTGGACTGCAATAGGATGCTTTTCAGTACCTCATTTCTCTTTCATAAGAAGATATTTTATATTCACGATCACTATCATTGGGCCAACAGCACTTCATTAAGAATCTTTCCGGCATTTTATCTGAAATTAAAGTTACAAATCTTCCCTTTTACATCAAAGAATGTAATCAACACAATAGCTCAGGAGACAGGAAGCTGAACAGAGAAAGAGCAGGGGCAGCAGAAGTGCCAGACTTGGTCACAGGACACCAGTGACGCCTAGGGGCTACAGAGGTGGGAGAAGCTGTCAGACAAAGCCTGCTCCCAGCAGCTCTGCAGTGCTAAGAGAGCAGTTATCTGAGTGCACATTGCCAAGGTGGCAGATGCCTGAAGTCACATTTGGCTTGTAATCTTTTTACATTCACAACTGGAGGAAAAAAAATGTAAAAAAATCACCAAAAGCAGCAATACTTGCAACATACCTAGTAATTTATCAGCAGCACTTTGGTTCTCACACTGTAATATATCAGTTATCAATACTTACACCCAAACACTCACATAACACCTCACCTGAGCTGCAGGTACCCTGCATAAGGGCACGACTCAGACTTGAAGTTCTGTGAACTGCTTTACCAATACACACGTTCTGCACGTTTTGTTAAGCAAGGATCCAAGGTGCTACCATGACAGAAGTGTTTTCAGATCTCACTACATAGAGCCACTTGTGTATTTAGGGTCAATTCAGAAGACTTCAGTGGAACTTGATGAATACATCATCCAAATGTACCTTAAGATGCAGTAAATCCAGGTAACATCGTACACAACACAAGTTTTACCTTTGGAGTGAAGGCAATTCACCTGTGTGGTGCACTGGGTTTTGTTGTTTTGGGTTTTTTTTGTACAGGAACACCACGATTTCATAGCTTGCAAGTTCCTGGCTCCCTCAGGATCACACTATGAGCAGCACCAGCTTTTCTGGTGAAAAGTAAAGCACCATAAAACAGTCAGGGAAAAAAAGTACACCTAATTCAACTCTGAAAACCTGTGTATTTCCTTATCTAGAAGGGAGGAGCAGGGTGGGCTGAAGCAATATCTGACTCTCACTTAATTTCACAGCAACACTGAGAAAATAGAAATATTCGGATTCCCCACTTCCTCCAGCCATCAGAGTGCAGAACAAGAACTTCAGCATGAAAATTTCAGCAATGACTAATCACCATACAATTCACATTCATGGGGCTTAACCAAAACTCTCTATCCATAAGCTATTGGTATAAAGCTACAGACAACAGTAGTATTTAAAGATGACATTAAACAAAGTGAAAAGGACAGCACACCTGCAGCTGCTGCTTTCAGACACCACACAGAACTCAGCCACATACCCTCTTCTAGGTATTAGTTTGCACACATTTTCAGAACAGCTGGTCAGTCTAAAGATTCTGCCTTACATTTCATCACTAAGCTCTCAAGTCAGACAAACTGCCAGCAATTCAGCATAATAAGCCACAACTCACTTGTGGCAACTAACACAGCTTGCAAGTTCTTGGGGTACCAGCTCAGAAACCGAGCTGCAATTTCTGCATTTTTTGCTTCTTACATGGAGTAGAAAGCTCAAGAAACAGAAAGACAACTAAAAATATATCTGTTTTATTTACCAGTTTTCTAAAAAGCAAAGTCATAAAAATTAGTCACAAGTGGCAAAACCAAAATATATTGCACAGTGTACAGAAAACATTGTTGACATGTTGACAAAGTGTCATCACAAATAAATCATCTTACAACAGCTTGGAAAAATTACAGCTTCAGAATCTTATCTATAAATGGAGGCATGTAGATTTAAAGTTACAGGAAAATATTTAATACCACCCTGTAAATGCAAACACTTTAAGGATGCAAGAATAAGACCGTAATTAAGCACATCCACAAAATGCTCTAAATATACTTTTCTCTTCCTTTCACTAAGTTATGCTTACAAGATGGTCATTGAAAAAAAAAGAAATGAGAACAAAAAGAAAAAGACAACAGAAAAAAAAGCATGCTAAAGCAAAGAAGTTCACAAAGTGGTTGAGAAGTCCCTGAAAATAATGTTCAATAATGATGCACTCCTTTATATATAAAGCTTTGATTTTTTCCCAAACCCTGGTCCAATTGAAACTACTTGTGTTTACATGTAATAAAACACAAAAAAGGAATATGTAATATGCTGGTATAGCTGCACTGTTCCATTTATGATTGAAACATTTAATATATTGGACTTGAACACCAACATTTTAATGTTTCTCATTCAGTTTATATACATCTACTGAAGTTTGATCTTGCAGAACTGTTAAAGACAGGAACCAGATCATACTGATGAGTGTCTCATACTATGTGTAAGATACTCACTTTTGAAGTGGTGATTCTACTTGTTTTGTAACTGCACACATTCTAACTGAAGAACCTGTCTCCACTGCAAGTTTCCTTATGACACTGTCCAATTAATAATTAATTCACACATTTCTTCTACTAAGCAAATACCAGTCACTTCAGCATGTTTTTATGGTGCCAGATCTACCTTCACGTCCTCTTTGTATGCAAAGAGAAACGTTTCTATATCATGAAAATAACTTTAAATTTCAGTGAATAGAAATGTTATCTTAATATTAAAAAAAAAATCTTTCATGAAAAATATTTTAAGACAAACATAGCAAAGTTAATTGAGTTTCTTCACGTTTTTAACCCCCGAGACCTACAAGCTGACATCTAGCAATGCTGCAACTAGATTTCTTCTAACTAATCAATACTGATAGTTACTCTCTTTTGTTCTCTTCCCACATCCAACACGTACAAACAACACAAGGACAAAGTACACATTATTCAAGTTGATACAATCGCTGAGGCATTAAAATTTAATCCTCGACAAGAAAGGACTCCAGCCACACCAAGTGCTAGATTACGTAATCTGTGAAAGTCAATGGTATTCTCAACATCTCTTTTTGTAAGAAAAACCTTCCAATTATGAGAAACGTCTAACCCTCTCTTGCCACGTGCAAGTTTGATGTTTGTTTAGCCAAACAGAAAAACGGACAGCCAACACCCTAACAGAACAGACTGAAAATAAAGGTTAAGGTCACACCACGTTTTGTCTCAGTCACTGGATCATACATGGTCATCCTGTGTGTTTTTAAATTTTTTAGCACAGATTTCCTGTGTATAAATTCTCAGAAATCATGCTTCAAGATAACAAGCAGTTCATAGAATTGCAGTGTCCATTGAAACAAAAGGCTACAGAGTTGTCAGCACTCACCTATGCTTTCTTAAGTATCCATGTAAGTACTTTAACCCAAGGTCATTTTAGAAAATTAGCTTAAGGTTTCTCTTAGGCAAAAAGTTCCCATAGTAAAACTATAGGAAACAAAGAGGATGGGTCAACTGGTACGAAAAGGGCAAGTTTGAACTGATTTTCTTGAAGGTTATTCTACTATGCTGGACCACTTCAAACATTAAGAGCAGTGCTAAAGAGCTTCTAAGCAAGATTCCTAGAACAATTTATAACGCTGAACCATTACTCAAAGATTTGAAGAACTATATGTTTACAAGGGGATTTTCAGTACTCACAGTACTCATTGACCCACTCAGTAGGCATCAATGAAAGCTTTTATAGTTTACAAAGAAAAACTTGAGGCATAAGTGCAAAATATGAGTCTTTTTCATTAAATAAAAGCTATACCATCTTCAACAATGTCCTTACTGGGAAGAGATTGCCACCATTTAAAAAGAGATTCTTTCACAAATGACTCTTTTAGAGCAAGAAAAACATTGTTTTATGAACTGGATTCATCTTGCTGCAAACAAGATTAAAACCTTAACGGATCATCACTGTAATTTTGAAGCAGCTTTAAAAGCAACAGGCTCAAAGGCTATGTTTGTTGTTCGCTGGCTTGACTCAGGGAAACCAGATTGTTCTCCCCACTGTCTTCAATCATTTCATTAAGGTCCATTTCATGGATTTCTTCATCGTATGACGTATAAAAATTGCTCTGTATATTGTCCTCACAAAAAATACATTCCTAAAACAAAACACAAAAAACATTAAGTCAAAGAAAAAAGAGCATTTTCTAAACATCAGTCCATTTGCACGTGATCCCTGATTCCAAAGGAACCTGTACATCTGTGCTACACTCAGGTGTATTCCATTCCCCAACTGCTCCCACACAATCAATTTATAACACGTAGTAAATCAATACAAGGTACCCAAAACTCTACTATGAACAGTTACATCACAGAATGTTTACAATTCTGACATCTTACAAGCACTATAAAATTTCTCCTACATTTGATTGCTAACACTTATATGTTTACATGCTCACGTCAGCTGCACTACTTAAGAGACTGAAGCAACTGTAGTTTCACACCTGTCGGATGCTCTCACATTAATGCTGCTGTAACATTAATAACAGGAGAAGGATCTATTTAAATTCTATTGCATTCACTTTTGAAACATTCATGAATAAAGAGAGCCTCTGCATTTGATAGTTTATCTGAAAAAACCTGCAAATGATGGAGAGCTTAGGGAAATGGAATGCAATCAGTTACTTGTAAGTAAAATTCACATATAACCAATAAAACTGCAAAGATTCTTTTCTTTTCCTCCAATTTGTTTCCTGAGCTATTAATCTACAATCTAAACAAGAGATGATCCTGTAGGAAAAATTCAGTACAGAGAAGGAAAGCTGTATTCCCATTCATTGCTCACTTTCAAGGAAGAAGTAGGTGTAGGTTTTATGCACAAAACAAACGTGTTTTTCATGTCATATGAAAGTTTTAAGCAATGAAATTGCTGGCTGCATTGATACATAATTTCTAAGAGATGCAACAGAACTAGAAATAGCAAGGACATTTCTTATACTGAATTCACTACTACATTGACTTTTCTACTGGGAAGATTTCTGGTAAGTTAAATCAAGCCAGAAACCACTGCAAGCAAGTTCAATTTTAACTTTTTCTCAGTATAACCGGCCAAACTTTCCAACAGGAATGGAAAACTAACACAGGCAGCTAATAAGCATTGTTATAGGTGCAAAAATAACAAACTAATCTAAACTTACAGAATTAGCAACAGTCTTTGGCAGTCCACCTTGCTGGATCCATGGATGAACTTCAATAAGCTCTCTTTTTTGGTCTTCAGTAAATTTTGGTTGTAGTTTCTGCATTTGCTTTAATTTCAGCTTGTCTTCTTTTAAAACTGTTTCCAAATCTCTAAAATGAAACGTATTCAGAAATTGAGCTCCAATTACTTTAGGACTTGACACCTACATAAGTTACAGAATCAAATACAAGCATTTTTTTAAAAAACTATTTTTGTTCTGAATTGTTAAGCTTACAAATCTGACATTGGAAAAAAAAGACTGATTTCATCATCATTCTACATTTGCAGAAAACTAAACTTCAACGCATCTCTGCTGGCTTGTTGTCCTTCCAAATCCCACTGAGAATGGCTTGCTTAGAGCTATTAAGGCAGTACTTCCAGTGAAACAAAGAAGTTCAGTGCCCCTCTGCAGCTCCTGCAGTGAGTTCCGAGTTCTCCTTCAGCAGGACAACCTGAATCAGACACTGGATGCACATATGAGATATGCATTAGCTTCCAAAAAATATACACAGTTAACTTAAATTCAGGTAACAGACCTAAAAAAAAAAAACAAGTCATTCTTCTCCAGAACTTCTCAGGTAGTATGCAAGAGATAGAAAGGAAGCAATGATTCTTGACACTGACTTTAACATTTAAACAGGTTGTCTTCCATTGAGACAGTGATTCAGCTCCCCCCGCTCCCCCACAGTTTATGAAGTACTGAGGTACTGGAATTACCTAGAGGGTATCTGGTAAGTCATCATAACGGTGTCATCTGTGTTTGCCATCAAAAGCCATATTGGATCCTGAAGAACATACTTAATGAAGTGCTCACTTTCTTCTATTTCTGCCTTCATTTTTGTTTTATGATGGTTTTCTGAAGAATCGATACTCCCAAAGTATTTGCTGGTATGACTGGTTTCACTACTCCCTTTAAAATAGGAATTAAAGATTCATTGGCAATTGTCAAATGCATGGATCAGTTCAGTATTTTTGAAGCTACAAAGAATTGAAAGCATAAAACACCACCACCATTTTATTTCATTTTTAAACAAAAAGGTACTCCTCTTCCCACTTAGGTAATATTTTCAACATTTTTTTAAAACCCAATCATTAAAGCTCAACCTCTATGAAGTTGCAATAGAATAGTCAACTAAACAAAAATACATTTGAAACACCAAGGATTATGGTACTCCCTCCTCATTACTCCATCATGCCTATGAAATGTTTTATAGACTATGTGCACACAAAAAAATCAGAAGTTCTATACTGTAAATCATAGTAGAGAGGACATGTGATGCAATGAAAAAAAAGAATGAAGATTAAATACAGGAGTGATTTTTCCATGAAGCACTCAGCATTCACCTGATGTCTGTAGTACATCATACTGCAATGCTCCTAACATGCTAGGAGTATTCACTGCCTGTGTTACCTGTTCTGCTCCCTGACATGTCACAGCCATTAGATCCGGACCCGAGAGATTCAGCAGCTGCAGACACTCCGCTCCCTGATGAAGCTGAGCCAGTGCCTGAGCATGCATCTTCCTGAAGTAAAATGTCAAGCAGGACACTGGACATGGAGAGCGCATCGCTATTTTGAGCATCCATTGGAGACTCAGCCTGGAGACAGGAGAGGAGGGAAACAACAGAAAATTACGGTCATTTCATCTCCAGTTCCTCACATTTAGTATTAATCCACCTCACTCGGTATTCTGCTAAGCTTACACTGCTTTTGTTTGTCAATGTAAACAGCTACAAGCACTGCTAACCCTCATTAAAAGTTGGCTTGAAGAACTTCAGAAATTAATGTTGATGAAGAACTTAATAGAATACTTCATAATACAAGAACTAGCTTCAGATATATACTCAGTGCTTTCCTGAACTAATGCCTGCTTTGCCTTCATGTTCAAATAATGATGATGAAATTACAGAAAGTAATATTTCGCATGTTTCTGAACAATGGGAAATAGCCTTTTGAGGGAATTCAAAAGGATTTCCCATCCAAACTGTTAGTATTAATTTTCGTTATCAAGATTATTTTAATCCAGTAGTGACATCTCAGAGCATGCAGTTAGTTTCAGGCTGTCACAGATGCACTTCTTTACTACTGCACAAATCCAAAGTGTTTTATGTATGTCACATTATATATTTTACACACATACACACACACATTTGTTCTCAAGATCATGAGGCAGCAAGCACGCAGTAACGGAACACAAAGTTTTTGCATGATGTCAATAAAGTTTGGAAATTTCACTACAAAAGCAGATATAAACATATTCCTTTCTGTTCCCCCTCTGTTAATCCTCATTAAGAATCAGTATCAAGACTATTAGGTAGGTAAAATTAATCATCTAGAAACTAAGTCCCTCAGAGCGGGGAACAAGCAGGTTTGTACGTTTGTCCTTCCTCCTCCACAATTTCCAACGTTGGTACATACTTATGACAAACTATACATCAGCCATCTAACCAGCTGTTAGCATCAGCATTAATTATGCTCTATGACTGATTACTTGGAGCAGGTCAGATCTCAGGCACCCCAGTAAGAGCCACACCTTCCAACGCCTGCTTTCCTTTACACAGCACTGAACTCAAATTGTACTCTGTATGCACTGTCAGACGCAGTGAACAGTTACAACCCTCATTAGAAGAAAAGCCAGAGGCAGGAAGACATTCTAGAAGGCTTAGGTTGCATCCCATCAGTGACATAGCATTCAGAAAGATACTATGCAGAATCTGTAGACAACATTAATATATTAGTCTATATCATCATCATAGAAATCTTTACAGACACAGCACTCCATCCAAGGTTTGTCAGATTGTTAGTTTAATTGATCCATCAAATTTAAACGAGCCAGGAAAAGAAGCTGAAGTTATCAAACAGCTTTGTACCAGCTGTAGGGGACAGTGCACTAAGAAAACAAAATAGTTAATGTCTGCAAGCAATATCTCATAGTTTATTTTGACTACTTGATTGTAAACAAAGATGATTTTCTTTATATCAGCTTCTTTCAAGATCTCAGTTACAGATTGCTTCTCCCTCACTCTCTTCTCAGAAATGCACTACCCAAAAACTTCTTGCTAAACATTAAAAAAAAGTGAACCAATAATTTGAAATCTATTTTAGTGCTTCTCAACGAATGCATTAGCACTCGCATTAGAAGAAGCAGAGCAAAACTGATTTTGGATTCATATTCCTGGGGTAACTTCAGGAGAACAAGATGACTGTCTTAAGCTTTAGAAGTTAACATTATTCAAACAATTGGGTTTCACATTTATTCAGTCTACCAAAATCTGAGTTCACTAATTGCAATAATGACTTCATCTCTAGAGACTACAGACCACTTATTAGAATGTAAGGTCCACAAGTGAGTTTTGAAAACAATAAAGCAGAGAGAAGAAAACAGAAGAGGGAAGAAGATCCACTGTGGGTATCTCTACATTTTAACAACCTTAAATGTTCTTAGAGTGCCAAGATTTTAAAAGGAAAACACGCAAAAAAGAACATCAACATACTTACTGGTAGGGATCCCTTTCCACTACCATCATCAGTTGTCATGATTTTGCCTATGGCTCCTTCCTCATTTAGAGCTCCATGCAAACCCGCAGGAGCTCCGCTTTCCACAGTTTTTGTGTTTTCTTCTAACTGTAGAAGATTCAGAGGAGAGCTACACCTTGATTGGAATAAAGGCGGTGAAGCCTGGTCTTGAGGACCCACTGACTGCGGAGTGCAGGAACGGGATGGCTCGTTTCGTGTCTCTGCAACAGGAACCTTTTCAATTTCTGCTGGTGGATTATAATGGAATGGTTGCGTTGGAAAAAATGCCTGTTGTGGGAAAGGGGTAGGGGTAGTGAATGGAGGCTGCGCTGGAAATACTGTCTGAGATGAGAAAGCAGGATGGGTAGGAAAATTGGCTTGGCTGTGGTAAAGCGTTTGAGGTAAGCTATTGTTCATTTCTGGGTAGACGTAGTTGGGGAGCACAAGAGCTACAACAGGTGTCATAAGGGGGGCAGAAAACTGGGACGGTTGCATAGGGCAAGTATTTCCCGAGTCTGGCAGCTGATTAAAACCAGTGACTGAAGTCTCAGGAGCTGGTGGCACAGTCCCTGCTGCTGCTGGAAAAACAGGAAGTGGATATGCAGGCATAACAGTTGGAAAAGACATCGCTGAATAGCTTGCTTGTGAAGTGTCCGATGGTGACCAAGCAGTAGTATTTAAACCCTGAAGAGGAAAGCGATGGGGGAATTTAGTTCCAGAAGTTGTACTGTCTGAAGACTCCTGTGGTTTAATGCGTTTTGATTTCCTATTTTTCCCACTTTTCTTCCAAGGCTGATCCATTCCAGAAGTTCCATTTCGTTGTCCACGGCCACCTGCAAAAACAAAAACAATGACCAAAAAAAACCCCAACAAAAACCAAGAACAACAAAGAAAACATGCATCAGGAAGGAGCCTACTGGCAATGTGATGGATCCCCTACACTCTGGCATCCCTAGAAGTTGCTCAAAACTGTTGTTCTGGATTTTAAGTCTGTCCACTCAAATGGAAGGATGGGGGAAGAGATCAGATTCACTTTTACCTCTAGCAAAAGAGCTGAGCAAACCAGGCAAGGTAAACCATGATGACATGACTTAGGGGAAAGAAAATAAACAATAAGAAAAGAATAGATGTGGATCAGTTAAGGCTCAGATGTGCCACCCAATCAGTACAACAGTGCAAAACAGTGGCTCCCAGAGGAGCTGCTTGAATCAATACAGCAATTGCAATGAAAGCAGTAGAGGACACAAATGAAAGCGCTTCTGGAGAGTTAGAGTTGTACAGGTCTGTAACCGAAAAGGTGAAGAACTAAAAGCAGCAAAGAGAAAGTACACAAAATTTTCTTTTGTGAGCCAAAAGAGCATTGAAGCTTCATAAATTCTGCAAGAAAAGTACAGAATCTTATTTCAGAAGTCAGCACCAAGCAACTCTTCCTTAGGTGAAGGCTATCAGTTCATCTCTACAGACATGAATAAATCCATCAGTCATCTTTTATGTTTAAGTACTTAAATATTTAAAAGCTGTTCCAACTTTTAGTTTGCGTAAGGCTTATTCAGTCTGAAAGTTTATCAAGGATAGAGAACACAGAGCACTTCGGTGTTCCAGAACATGCTTCCTAAATCAAGGACTTGCATATCTCTATATATATCAAAAATGAAAGATACAAGAATTGGCAAGAAAATGCTTCTCAGTATCTGACTTCTCTTCCAAACAGAACCAAAATGGAAACATAGTCAGGTCAGTACCAAGCACTCTTGAAATGTCATCTTGAGTTCCTAGCCCTAACAGAACAAAACAAAAAAACTTACTGTTACACATAGCCTGTTCCACTTCCACCCCCCACTGACATTAACTTAATGGCAACCATACAGTTAAATTGTTTCACCAATGACACAATAGTGAAATGGGAGTAACTGGCTGTAAATAAAAGCAGCTGGAAAAAAGCACTGAAAGATGGAAAGGCAGAAGGATCAGAAAAGCAAGAGAATACAAGCACAGACAGGAGAGAAAACATTCTGAAGTTGTATTTGCCTCTTGAAAGTAGATGCATAACAATAATAATATTATGAACTGATAGCTAGGACATTAGTAGCTATTGAAACATTAACTATTATATTTAAAGCTATATTCCACTCAATCTTCAAGGCAAGGCCGTCACCAGAATTTTTCTATAGACTTAAACATAGCATGTGACTGCCACTGGTCACAGTGGCTCCCTAACACTTAAAAATGCAAATATCCTCTCAACAGGATTCACTTCATACACAAAGACAAAAAAAAACAAACACTATTGCCATACCACGTTCACCAGGCCTTCCTTTAGGTTTATCTTGTAAGTAGTAATTGCAGTGGGACTGGAAGATATTGAATCTCTTGATTTCTTTGAACTTATTCAAAAAGCTTTGCTCTTCTTTTTGTGTATGCACAGCAAGGACTTCCTTTGTAAGTCCCAGTTTTTTAAATGACTCTTTTTCCTGATTTACATGCGTAGAACTCGATGGAGGGGCTGGAAGTTGGCTATCTAAGAGTTCTGCTCCACTTGGACCATCTTCTATCATTTCTACAAAAACAGAAGGAATAAAAATCATGATCAAGAGAATTGCATATGCAATTTAAGCTACTATAAACTGCAGTAACTTCTCGTTGAAAGTTTAATATAATAAGTTCTGTCTCTATTTATTCAATTTCCATGAGAACACCTTAGCTATAAATAATGCAAGTTAACAAATAGGTACCAGGTGTTCTCATTTCTGAGGTTATACTTGCTGGAAATCAGTATTTTGGCAATGACATACTAGCAGAAATCATACCTAATTCAGGTTGTGGTTTTTTGTCTCCAACATGAACAATGGTGCTACTGTAGCTGCACTGACTTGTGAGTGATACAACACTTTCAGGTTTGCCAGGTAAGGCCAAAGAAGTTAAGTGAGCACCAACTACTGGGGGACCACTTGCTTTACCAGACGCCTTCAACACAGTAGAGTCTACTCAAAAAATAGAAAAATAAAGGAAATTACATATGTAAATAAGCAATATGTTACTAAGGTTGCAGAACAGCAAAGGCTTACTTGTGCTTAGCAAGATAAAAAGTGAATATTTCAATTGATCTCACATATTTTACCAAGAACGTCTGAGGAATAGAATAACTTCCGGGCAAATAAATCTAATTCTCTACTCTCAGATACAGTTAAGCCAAGTCTTTCCAGCGAAGGACCTCTTGATCTTTCCTAGACATTACTCTTCTTTGATGGTTTGACTTTGGAAGCTTCTAGCCTTCACCAGCCTAAGATGAAGTCCCTCCAGTTCCCATCTTGCTTTATGTTAGTCTCTCACATAGCTGGTTATTAGCTCTAAGCACCTGCCTATTTAAGTTCTCTCACTTGAAAGCTGTACACAATGCTCCAGCAGAGGTCACACATCAATACCTCATGAAGCATTCTCAAAACATTCTTTCTCCAGTATAAACACTCAACAAAACTCTCAGTGCAAGACTAGAAGTTAGCCTTCTCATGACTGTTTACCTGGTCATTCACAGTTACCTGTGCAACAAGAAGCTAGCAAATCCCCACCCTTGCCTATCAACTAGAACCACCAGAGACTACAGATGACAGCAGAAGCTGTGTGCCTAAGCTACACGTCGTTATTCTGACAAGAAGAAACAGCAAATAAATAGAGAAACTAATATAGAAATACCTCCTAAGGGTTGTATAGCATTAACAGATGCTTTTTGCTCATGAACACCAGAATTCACACTTGATGAAGGTTCACATTTTCTTTTTGCTGTACCAGGCACATTACAACTCTCCAAGTATCTAAAATAAAGGAATTTAACAATATTAGATGTGTAAACCTGAAGTCTAGAGCTCAATGGTAATTTACACTCCAGTTGCTTACCTGATGACGCTATCCAAGCAGCTAATCTGTTGGTAAGAATATACAGGTTGTTCTTTCCATGCCAACTCCTCAGTAGCCACATTTTTAGGAGTAGCTGTAGTATCCTTTCCTATTACTTCTTTCGCCTGACCACCAGGACCATTTTGTTTTTCTGTTAAGAGATTGTTATTATACAATCACAGCATTAATTCTTTGAATTGCCCCTAAAAGTTTCAGTAAAACAGCAGAAGTTTTCTTTTATGCATATTTCTTAACAGAGCAGAAGTTTCTTAACAGTGTAGAGCAACTAAGAAATTTGTGTCCTAATATATGAACATTCTGTAAATAGCCCCCCTGTTCTTAGGAATTCTTGAGGAATAAGATTCAGTTAAGCTGATGGAGCCAAAGGGGACAGATATAGAATCATAGAATCATAGAATCATAGAATCACCAAGGTTGGAAAAGACCTAAAAGATCACCCAGTCCAACCGTTCACCTGTTCCCAATAGCTCCCACTAAACCATGTCCCTCAACACAACATCCAGTCTTTCCTTGAACACCCCCAGGGTCGGTGACTCCACCACCTCCCTGGGCATCCATTGCAGTGCCTGACCACCCTTTCTGAAAAGTAATACTTCCTCATGTCCAGCCTGAATCTCCCCTGCCGTAGCTTGAAGCCATTCCCCCTGGTCCTATCACTGATGACACGAGAGAAGAGGCCGACCCCCAGCTCACTACAACCTCCCTTCAGGAAGTTATAGAGAGCAATGAGGTCTCCCCTGAGCCTCCTCTTCTCCAGGCTGAACATTCCCAGCTCCTTCAGCCTCTCCTCATATGGCCTGTGTTCCAGACCCCTCACCAGCTTTGTTGCCCTCCTTTGAACACGTTCCAGGGCCTCAATATCTTTCTTGCAGTGAGGGGCCCAAAACTGGACACAGTACTCGATATAATATAATATATATATAATGGATACAAAAGAAAAGATATCATTAGAGCTGAAACCCACTCACAATGAGAACAAGTGTAGTGTACAAAAGTTATAAAATAAGCTGTTACTCGTGTCTACAAAATTTAAATTGCACTAGGAAGATTTTCATTTATTGACTTAAAAATTCCTGAAATTTTGTGAAAATGGGAATAACAACATCCTCCATCTAACAGGAAAAAAGGTATTTGACTTATGAGCTACAATTAAGGAACTTAAAAGCAACAGCTCTAGGACATCTTCACTGCATGTTACATCCTTACCAACAGCTAGGTCACATGTTTTCCTGAACACAGAGGAGAGATTAAGGACAATATAAAGAATAACAGCGTTTATTTATTAAAATTGATTATAATGAAACTGGAAAGCTGCCTACTCATGTCACATCATGCACCATTGCAATAAACTAGCACTTAATTAACTTACTAGTAATACCTTACCTGCAGAAGGTTCTCTCTTATGTTCTACTTTTCCTTTATTCTCACTGAAAATATGCTGTCCTTTAGTTTTGACCTTACGGGCATCTTGACTTATCTGGAAGGAGGCCATTAAAAACACTCATATGAAATTCTCACACAAGACATTGTGAATAGTGCTTCCTAATTTTCTACATAGCTTGAAAGTAATTTATCTGTGAAACAAAAGTTCCAGAAGCTTAATTTGCTCAAGACGCTAATGTATGACTGAAAGGCAGCAAGTGACCACGTTGGCAAGCACAGCAGTCTGCAACGCCTGATCACAAAAGCATAAATCAAGTTCAGAAGGTTCAGCCTGAGTGATGTAACTAAGGAAAAATTGAAATTTCAGAAATCAACTGCAATTCAGCAGGGCTTAATGGGAATGGCAAAAAGATTTCACATCTTAGAAAATGGTACAGTTCCTTTGATTGCAACCACTATTCAATACACTGCTGCCCAATTCACTGCCACTGCCACTCTCTCTCTTTTTTTTTTTTTTTAATGACATTAATTTGAACAAAAATTCTCAGTATCAGTTGGATACAACGTCCTGCAAAGTTAAATTTTAAGCAAACAACTTCCACTCCATATTATACAGTACATTTTCTGCAGCATAAAAAGGTCACAGGCTATCATTTTTGTATGCACTTATTATACGCATTTTATCATTGAAAATAAGAGATATAAACTTTCTCCTCAGAAGAAACTGCTTTAAATTTATTTATTTATTTATTTAGCCTAGAAGCAAGCATATAATGGCCATCACAATGTGCTAACAGTGTCCACTTTCAAACCTGTAATTGTGCTTCGGTACCCTGAGACTTGATCTACAGAGCAAATATTTATTCCTCCTGACAGAAAGCTTTTTTCCATATTAAACAAATCACAACACTTTCCTTATACTTCTTCCCATCCCAAATCAAAGAGAGTTACACTAAAAGTTGAAAACCACTCTGTTTTGTATCCCATACTTGAATTTATGAAAATAGAAAACTTACTGTTTTATCCTTTTGTGTGTCATCATTATTATTTCCTGTGCTGTCACTGGAGGATGCCACACTCATTAAGTGTTCATGTGAGCCATTGCTACCTAGACTTCCATAGCCACTGGATCCACTGTTGTGTACAGGCTGTTAAAAACAAGAGAATATACAGCCTCTGCACCAGCTCTCAACAAAAATGAAATTGTTATTAATAGTTCCATGTGAGGTGAAAGGGATTTTAAGTTTTTTGTGCACTTTTGTGTTTGTTTATTTATTTTTTTTAATTGTTTGTATGAAGATGCCATAGCTGCATTAAATCCTTAAATACCAACTGGAGCTTTAACACACTTAAGTGAGTCATGCTTGGCAATCAAATGCAAATAGTTTCCAGGACTGTAGCCAGAAATCCCAAAGCAGTGGAACAGTGGAAGATAGTTAAACAAAACATCACATGAAGATAAACACCCTTTCTTCAGTGGGAATTTAAAGTAGTGATACGAAAGCACATGCTGTACCTGTAGTAATAGCCGATATATTTGCTCCGTGATCTCCTGAACGCTGGGGTGAAGGATTCTGTCCTCTGTGTAGTTGGGAGCAGCAAAAACATCCTCATTTAAGGGACCCCTGCATAAACCAAACAGATCCCATTCCATTACAACCGCAAGTACTTGAACTGCAGAGAGACTACATCCTCAATTTGCCATCTATATATAGCAAACAGGATCTGACCATTATTCTGTTGCATCTGAGGCCACTGAATTTGACAAAATGCACATCCTTACTCACTGTGAGTATAGCTTTTCTCCTAAGGCAACTCTTGACAGTACTGACACAATACGAAACAGTTCAAATTTCCTTTATTTAAAGCAGCTGCTACATTATTAACCCAAATATAAGAAGGAAACAATTTATGTGGAGGGGGAATTTTTCCCCTCTCTAAAACCATTAAGGCTTTTTTAAGTATCACTAAGTAGGCTGGAGGGAAAAAAAATATCATGGCTATTGACTTACGTCCTAACTTTGTGTCTTCCAATGATAAATGAAACCTTTCGACTCCAAGGATTGATGAAACTGGACCAGCTAGTGTCCATGGTTATATAATCTCCATTTCTAGTGCAAAACCTGATTGGTGAATAGTCAAAAGGCTGTCCTCCATATTGAAGTACTGTTAAGAATGATCCAAAAAAAAAGTCAGTTTAACATTTGCAGCTCTAATTAATGATTCAGAGTTAATACGACTGAAGAGACAGCTTTATATTTTCATAACTTAATAAATAAACATTGCAAGAATGGCTCGCTTTCTCTTCATGGACTGCTTATGAAATGAGGAAGGCTACACTTTAAGGTACGCCAACTTCTATCATGCACACTCAGGACAATTTTCTTCATGTATGAAAAATTCGCACACAAATTCGCTTACAGCAGATATGCTTCACCTCAAAAATGAAAGTGAGGAACTGAATTTCATCAATTTGCATAAAGAATCAAGTTGTAGAGTAAAGGAATACTTCAACATCTAATTACTTGAAGGTAAAAGTGTATCTTCCTTTTTCGCTTAGTCCTTTTCAGATGCCACTTTTAACTTTCAGGTTTAAAAAAAAAAAAAAAAAGATATTTCTTCCACAGCAAAGAGATTACATACTTTTTTTGTGAATTGCTAGCATTAAGGGTCTGTCATTTGGGTGAAGGTGCACCAAAACTGGTGTTCCTATTAAGTCCTGAGGTAGGTATCCCAACAGAGGTACAGCTCTGGAGAAAGAAAAACAAAGAAAAAAAAAAAAACTTATTTATATAAATCAAGTGAAATAAATGTTTGCTGAATCTTTAAAATGTTTCCATTTAAGTTTTATTTACTCTTTTCCCCATAATTTTAAGTTTAAATTTTGGGAAAAGCAGTGCCAGCTCAGTAGTAACACTCTTTGAACAGGACTGTTTTGGGGTTTTTCGTTTGTTTGTTTTTATTTGTTTCTAACATTACAAAACAGTGCTCAGACCAAAGTAAAGGAATCTGCTACAGCCGTTCTCCTGTCTTTTCTATGCTGCCTAGATCTACAGGCTGAGTACTTACCCTAATTTTAAAAGAGCATTAATAAAATTTAATCTCATAAAACTCCCGTGAAAGTAAATAGTACCCCAATCTATGGGCTGCATGCCAAGGCTAAGGATCACACGGGATTACTGCAGCTGAATCAAGCAGGGCAGTTGACTAGGGTACAAGAAAACTTCTTCACAGGCAGGTTATGAGTTTAACTCTGCAAGGAAACAAGCTTATTTATTAGAATAAATAACTGAAAGTAATGTTCTTGCATTCCTTGCATTAGAAGTAACTTCTAACGATGAGATGAAATCACTTATTGGATTTATTGAGCTTTCAGGAACAAGGGATAAATCCCAGCATTGAGATGCTTTTATGGTAGCCAACTTCGTTTTCAGTAAGAAAAGAAAATAGAATAAAACCCTACACTGTCACAAAGAAAGTCCCATGTGAAACAAAGGAAAGAGAAAGCAAAAGGAAGGAAAAACAAAGCCTGTGTTTTCAACTCAAACAAGCAAACTTGCTCTCATGTTCTTATAAAATATTATGATATTTCAAAGCACAGCCTTTTCCTTCAAAGCTTTAGAATATTGACGACACCTCAGCCCCCTATGCCTTCAACTGTGTTTTTCAAAGTACTATCTTCCATTCTTCATAGACTTCCAATTTCTGTCACCCACACCTTCCAAAAGGTACTGGAGAAAAGCAGTCCAGAAAACTAAAGGAAAGTTTGCTTTGCATCTTAGCTCCAGAGCCTCTGTGAATGACTTAAATTCACATCTATTGTATCTGGCTATACTGAACTCTCATCAGTTTCCAAGACCATCAGTGCAACACAAAAGCTTCAGCCAGTAGAACCTGAGTAGTTTAATAGTAAACATAGAATACAATGTTTGATGATTTTCTTTGTTGTTTTTTGTTTACATTGATGTAATGTTACATTCTATAGACATAAAAAAAAAAAAAATAGTAGCCTCATTCAGATAGTGCTTGCTGAAACGGAACATTTTCCTGTCTGTGGATTCCATTCTTTGAATTTATTTTCTGGATTTGCCCAAGATGGAAAAATAGAAGAACAAGTTGTTAGCAGGCAAACACAGATCTCCACTTCAAGACCACAGTGGAAGTGCTTTCATACTTTATTTATTTACTTAAGTAACTTACCTTTCATCTACATCTTGGAACAAACAGGTTGGTGTGTGTGTTGTTGTAAAAATTCTTTTGTCTGGAGGAATTCTGGGTGCTGAGAGAAAAATAAGAGGACAAGTTTATTGTGCATGCATATATTACCTAAACTGTATGTTTTAATTAAATGCTGAGTAAAACCTGCCTAAGAGCATATAGAAAAGCATGTTGTTATCTCACAGCCTCTCAGCAAGGGCAAGAACAGCAAGAACAGAACCAATTATCATGTACATTAATGAAATCACTGATAGGTACTCAAATACACTAATTTTCTTTGGCTGAAATTCAGTTTGCCAAACTGCACAGAAGTTCCTGCAGCACAATACTGAACAGTTGTAGATTTCATAAAACAAAATAACTGTTTGTCCATTGAAATTATTACCTTCATAACCAGAATGCACTTTTTCTGCAAGCAGCACACAGCAAAGTTGGTCCTCTGCTACTTCTGGATCTTGTACTTTGATAAGGTAAGGAGTCATCCGAAATGGGTGATAGCAAATCTCATTTTCACGCTCCTTCCCTGCACTAATAATTAAACAGAGATTATTATTTGCACGGATTCATCTCACACTGAACAAAGCTTTATCTACTGCAATTTCCTTAGTTACAAAAGGGCTGTATAGTAGCTCCTAAAACAGCACCCAAGAATTTTGCTTCCTGAATCTTCAGTAGAACAGAACCTAATTCAGACAGCATCCTTTGCATATTGACTGCAATAATGCATTCCTTGTCATCTTTACTGCTTCAAATAAGACCCACAGGTGCTTTAAATGGAAACTGCACGGAAAAAGAAAAGTCCACCTCTTATGATAGATTGTTTTATTGATCCAGTAATCTTAATCTGATATTATTCATCACTTTAACCTTCACAGAGATTGATAAAGTTTTATTTTATGAAGCCTGTTATAACCCTTCAGTTAATAATTAAATACCTTCTTTTACTCAGTCTTTGGGCTTATTTAAAAAAGAACAAAGTCTCAGAAGTTTTACCTACAGTAACAGTCTCTGACCAAGGAATAAGAATGAAAACAATACCCAGTGATTAAAATATATATATATTAGCAATGGGTATTACTGCATTATGAATTTACAGAGTAAAAACTTCTGGATCAATGTTATTTAGAAGAAAATACATCTACAAAAATACCAGCGGTACTTTTACTTGGAGTTTGTTTACAATATACTAATACCTTAATTATCAGGTATTTATTTACTCAAAAAAAATAATTCAGTAATTGATAGCAGTTCTGGAAAGAGAAACTGGGACCTGTGAGGCAACAGATAGCAAAAAGAAAACTAAAAGAACTGTACCACCTATAGATGACAAAGTTACCCTCATCTATCTTTACTGGGCATTTGAGATAAATTTAATGCACCATTACTCTCACAGAATGAAAGAATCAGTAGCAGGTGCTGAGCACAACAGTTCAACTAACACCCAATGAAGGCTTTCTCCACAGCTGTGAAAGATACTGTATCAGCTCTATTTAGGGTGCAAAGGTCAATATTCAGACTGATTAACTTTTAAGGTGTAACTTCCTGCAGCCACTTAACAGTTCTCTGCGTAGCTTCTGGAACAGCAGGATGACAAGCATGTGCTTGGCCTTACGTTCACATTATGGGATAATAAGAAACTTGCACACTGTGATTCTTATAAAGGTCGAATACTTTGTAATGCATAGTTTCATAACAGCAAGTCTGTTATAACTGTCTTACCTGATGCGACAGAAAAAAGATTTCTCTTCCATGCAATCTTGGGTGGAAGACTCTAGAATTATTGAACATTTTATGAAAAGTTACAAATTACTATGATATTATGATGTTTAACACAGTAACTTTTCCCCAATAACAATAAAAGAGATGTAGCTTGTATCCCTCCAAAAGTTTTAGGTTCCTGAAAGCCTTTGATGTTATGCTTTTCTGAGACTGGCATGTGAATCACAGCTGCTTGCTTTGGCAAAAACACACCTGAACAGTTCTATGGTCTGAACTGTTTACCCATCTGCTTTTTTTCCACTAACTTACAGCATTGACCAAAAAAAGTGAGTTTCCACAACTCCCCAGGCTGGACTTCTTTCCTAGAAAGGTCCTAGAAAGGACAGTCAGAGCATCAAATACATTTGCAAACCTCCAGCAGTCCAGCAAAACCCAGGCAACTCTCACAGCTTTCCTCCCAACTCCTTTTAAGTCTATTTCCCTCCTTTTTCAAAAGTGGCCACAGACTGACTTGCAAGGCACACTCTGGTCTTTCAAAGACCTCACTGTGCAATACTTCTAGATATAACATAGGATATGGATGTTGGTACATGAGATATGGTACATACTTCTATTTAAACTGCATTTCTGATATATGAAGCTATATGCAAGCAAAAAAAACTATAGAAAAAAATTAGTAAGTTACGTAGGCCACTTGAACAAGCAGGATCAAATGGTCAAAACTGAACCTCTTCTGAGCCAGAGGCTGGACCAGAGACTTCAAAAGGTCCTTTCTGACCTAGTTAGTGTACAAACTACACCGTTGTTAATTGTTTCCTCAAAGTTAATACGGTTCACATTCTGACTTAACTTCATAGACTTAGTCTACAGGGATTGGAATTTCAAACATTTAGAGCAGAACTTGAAATACAAGTGTTTGCTTAAAATAGTTGGCAGCTATCTTTCCGTTCCTAACAGCTGTCTGTGCACAAGTAAAACAACCCTCTCACAAACAAATACTAAGTGACTTAAGAGATATAACCCCCTTCAGCATTAACATACCTGATATCCTTTTCCCAAGGCTAAAATAATTGATACACAAATTACATTTGATAAGTGCTCAATGATATTAGCTGTAGTACATCTTTCTATACAATTACCAAGGTGTCCAGTATACAAATCATAACCATTATAGAAGTAAGAAGGCAGAATATTATCTTTCTTTTATCTAAAGATTTTTAAAAAAAGAATTCTGGTCATTTGATTGCAAGAAAACTGTGGAAGACAAATCCACTTTAAGCATGAATACCTACTTTAATTTCAATCATCAGTTGGATGAGAGGAGCCCAGGAACCAATGAATAATAGCAATCAGAAGACTTTCAGCCAACAGACAAGCTCTTCTGATATATAAAGGCACGTTATACGTGCCGTATGTTCAGACATGTTCTAGAAATGCATGTGTGCTATACCCTCACTAAGTAATAGGAAAGGATGAAAGGATATTTTAAAAAAGTTATCATGACTGAAGATTAGAGAAATATCTGCTGTTGGGACCACTCACCAGCTCTGCTGCAAATATTCCAAGATGGTAATCTGTATGGGGTAGTAGAAGTATAGAAAACACTGACATCCTGAGGTGCCAATAACTCCACAAATTTGGCATTTTTAAAATAACCCCTCTTACAGCGAAGAATCGAAGCAGCTTGATCAGAGATGTACACAATTTTCCCAGTAATCAAAGATACGGCTACAGCAAACATATCCTAAGAAGAAAAACCTCAAAATTAGGCAGTTTAAAAAACATTCTTCAATGTATTTATTGTTTAAACAATAAGATAAAAGCAAGACATCAAGATAAAAGTACGAAGTTCAAAATAAAAAGGAAATAGAATAAAGACAGTTAAACCACATCTATTTATGGAGCAAGAAAATACTTCTCTTGTGAATTACATACATACTGTATACACTTTGAACTACGCAGTAATACACTCTGATTTTCCCAGGTTACATGCCCTAAACATCATACAAAGGTGTAAGGAGCTCAAACTACATGAATTGCTTTCACAACAGTACTTGTGTTACAGCCGTATTTGACACTGATGAGATGCAGCTGCTTTGTGAAGAGTTGTTTATGTTAGTTTGTTCATTCACTACATAATGAAAAAAAGTGCTCTAAACCATTTGGTAAAAATGACGAGCAGATAGGTGGGAAAAAAGCCCCAAACATATACAAACTTACTTGTATTATTTCTTGTTGCTTTTCTGCTCAACACAGAAGAGTTTCCTGCGTCACAGACTTTAGTGCCTACCCACTGTTGCTGTACACAAGCCTAAGAACTGTCGTCACACTGCATTTACAAACTCGTGCTTTGGATCAATTGATGTTTTGTTCAAGTTACACTCCAGACTACTCTATTTGTTTTACCTTCTGGGCAACTTTGTTAGTCATAGGTTCAACAGAAAAATGACTTCACACTAGGAAACACCCTCCCACTACCTGTTATTTTATTAATTTTGGAATTACATAGATTCAGAAAGAGACTTCAGGGAAAAAAAAAAAAAGTGGAAGGCACTCAAAGTTTAGATGTAATTATTGTTGACTTCCATAATAATCCTAAAACACTGAAAATGGGGAAAATAATCATTCTGACTACTTCTAAAAACCTACACTGATCACCACAGCTGCTCTTATCTAAGAGACAGCAACACTGGTTCACAGAGTAAGCTTGTGCCAGTTGCAAAGACCACAGAAACCACAACAGAGGACTCAGCAACTCACGGACTCAAACACTTTGATCACTTTCCAGTCACATAAGCACAAATAACAGTTAAAGCATCACACAGCTCCTACACAACTGACAGCTCAAATGATTCATTATGTCTCTAGACTAAGCTTTGTAATGAGATATGCTGTAAGTGCATCTCCTAAGCATCCTAAGAAGAAAACTAATCATTTACACATTTTCACAGCACATTACATCACATGGATATTCAGATATATCACACCATTACCCCTAAGCAAGAGATACAATTCATATGACCAAATGTTTAAGCTACTTATTTCCCATCCATCTAACTGACAGAAGAAAAAAAAAAAACATTAAGTGCTCAAAATTTCTCCTTTTCACATTCACTAGAAGGCAACAGCCATCTTCTTCAGATTATTGGCATAGTCATCAACTTCTACCTTGTAAAAAGGAGGCATGCTTGAGAATTCCTATTCCAGAAAACGTTTTACACACACACTGTATAGTTGTGCCAGCATACTCACTGCATTTTTCATTATGTATTCTGAGGTTATAGTCTCAACTTCTTCCACTGTATAGGATGACACATTGAGTCCAGAAGGCTGGGATTCATTAATCATCAGCAACTGGTAATATTCCTCATTGGCTACATCAAGAACATAAGAACATTAAACAATTTATCTTCAGAAGTAGAAAATCACATAGGTATGTAGACAGCCCAAAAAAATTTGACTTTTTTTGGCACAAGCACAGAATGGGCAGTTGGAAAGTCTAGGGTACTATTCCAAATGAGTTACTCCACAGTGGAATTTCCTCATCAGTAACCCATGCACTTTTGTCCATCTTAAGACAGTTACATACACACTGCATTATATTTCTGCCTGTTTGACAGTTTCAAAATTTGAAGATAAATAACAACTTTGCAAACAATTTTACAACAAATACCAGTAAAACACCAAGCACTTGGCAAAACTGTCTTAACTCCCAAGTAAATATTTAATTTTACCCAGATCAGTTTTATTTAAGCAGTATCATATACTTGTTTACCTTTAACTTGTTTAATGCTTTTAAGGGCATACTTCAATGCTGTTAGGACGCTAGATTTGCCTTTAATTCTCTTTTCAGCAGGAAGGTGAGCTTTCAGCTCTTGTAATGTCTTCAATAATTCCTTCTGTGTTTTGGCTTTAGTAGACTGCTCGCTGCTGTAAGATTAAAGACAAATAATAAAAAGTTACTTGGATGCTTGGAGTAATACATCATCCTCATAGAAACTCAAATACACTGACAATTTTCACACAGTTACATATGTGCAGCTGGCCACATTAAACTTTTCTATTAGTTAATATCAACATTCAAAACTTGTAGTAATTCTTAAATTAGCTACAATCGCTTCAAATGGAAGATTTATCACAACCAGAAATCTTATCATAAAACACATATACTGCCTGTATGTGAAATGGTACATTTATACACACATATACACCCAAGCACCAGTGAACTTTTTTTTTTTTTTGCACCAGTCTCCCTTCCCCTTTTTTTTTTTTTTTGTGTGTGATATATCCCTTAGTTCCTTTAAAATTCAAACTCTCAGAAATGTTCATGGACTTCAAAGTAGAGAAGCAGGAGGTCCACTCAAGTCTTCACCTCCTGTTCGAGCAGGTTCTCATAGGAAAGGTCCCTGAAAAGGGAATGGCAGTGGGAGAGCATCAAGTTAACAAAACAAATGGAGAAATGCTTGGAACAATGTATTCCAGTTAAGCATGGCAATACATTAAGTAACATAAGGAAGGCTGAGTAAATATGAAGGGTGAAGAATCAGAGGAGGCAGCTGGAGACAGATATGTTATTAACATTTCTCAGGTGCATGCTCAAAAGTGTTGTCTCAATGCAGAAGGTCAAGCTACAGCAATAATCAGTGCTAACACTAGAAAATTGCCGTCCTTTGAAATCCTTGGTATCTCTTATTATTTAAGAATGATGATAAAATCAAAAAGGAAAAGGAGGGAAGAGAAAGGATGGAGAGGATGACAAAGATGGGTGACAAGTGGAAAGGAAGCAGTTAAAAAAAAAAATAATCACCTCATCTTTGTCATTGAAAGAAATTTTAAAAGTTAATCAGTCACAACAATTTAGAGGATTTCAAACCTTTTCTTAACTCTCCCTAAAAATCAATTCATTCCCATGGAAAGGAAGGTCTTCTATTACCACACAGTTGTCATGGCTGGCACTGTCCGTGGAGTTGCCCAAAGGATCACTGTAGAAACAGAGTTCTTGGCAACTGCACTACCCTTTCTGAAGCATTCAATAAGTGGCCTCAGCTTCCAGGTTACTTTCAGGAGGATTTCAGATTTTTTTTTTCCCCCCAAGAAATTTGAGTTCTTCAGGTAGATGAACTCATCTGACAGGTTTGGGGTATACTTCACACTAAATGCTTAGAAGGTGAAAAAGCTGCTTGTACTGCCATATACAGTCATAGTTCTTGTTTGCACCATAACACTATGATAAGCATATAATTCAGTTACTCACTGGCTATTTTATACTGAGAAATAAATGCAAGGGATAAGAGAATATCATATTCCCTTGCGAAACTTAATATTCACCCATACACTAAAATCACATGTACAGTATGGCTTGATGGTATTAGATTGATGCAATCTAGCAGGGCCTTTTCAATAGAAGAACAATCTATGCTAACAGCAAGGAGGAAGAGAAAAAGAAAGACTGAAATAACAGAGCATACTGCTGTTTTTGTATCCTCTGGGCTTGCTTCTTAAGTGGTCAAGAACACTTCTGGCAGAAAAGCTTTTCCAAATTAGCCTCTAGCAGTAACAAATGCAGAAGGCTGCCTCCTTGGAAAATCAGTTATGAAATTCAAAAATGTTTTTCTGAAGATCTGTAGCATCAGGCACAGTAGCCAGCCACAGAGAAGGTTTGACTTGAAGAATACAGAATCAGCAAATTCTACAAAAATAAGAGCTTTCTGTTTTGCTTTATGCGCGCAGTCCAAAAGGTAGTTACATGGTACAAACATTGAATCCAAAGCCCAGAAGTCTTTGAATCAAAAGTTAAACCTACAGTTTATCAGACTATTGTAGACATCTCTTTCAAGACCATCTACAGGTGTGCTCAGTCAACTGAGGTCATCCCTCTCCCATTCCAGAAAGACTGAAGATGATCAGATTGTGCTCTGAATTAACTGTGACTGGCAGTGGGGGAAATATTGTATCATCTGGATTTCTGAGCAAAGAGTCATTAACAAAGATTGCTGTTTTTTTGTTTAAAGAACAAGGAAATTGAGTCAACAGGAAACAAAGATTAAGAGATGTTTTTGGTTCACTCTGTTCTTGATAATGAGCAAAAAGTGAACTCCAGACACAATTTCCACACAGAGATAAAGTATGGAAGATTTCCTTATGTCCACAAGGCAGGCATTATGTTCAGCTCACACCAAGTGGTGCAAAGAAGTATTTTTCATTTATCACATCTTCAGGATCTGTATCAGGCAGAAAACTTTCAGGTAGGTATATACAGATGGGGATCTTAACATCAGTATGCTAAAGCTGTCCAGCTTCCTCTGTGAAGGATCAGGTTTTGGTCTCCTAATCAGAGGCTGACTTAAAAAACAAACAAACAAAATAAACCTCAAGAAGAGCAGGACACTCTGAAGTGTCCAAATTAGAGCCTTCAATGACACCAGGTTTCTCAAGTCTGTCAAGATCAGAAGCAAAGTTCATACTGCACTCCTGCAGCAGGTCTGCCCTTACAGGCTAAAGGCTTGAATCCTGGTGAGTGGAACACGGAGAGGCAGACGATATGGCTGCTGGACACCAAAACATACCCAACTCAATGAGTGAATTCCAATTTTAAAATGCTACTAGGTTGTTTCCAGGCAAGGGCTTCAGACTAAAATCTGAAGAGCAGAAAAATCCAAGAAAAGTCAAAAAAAAAAAAAAAAAATCCAAAATCCATGCTTGAAGTGAACCACAAAAATAAAACTGAGGCTAAGCTACCAAGTCAAAAAAGGCTAAGAAACCTTACAAGTCATCACACAACTTGTGTGAAACAGCTACAAAAAGCTCTGATTCGATCAAGTGGTTAGGAAGACATGCTGCTGATTGCAGAAAGGAAGAGAATCAAAGACAGGACACCATCTCGTACGTGTACTCCAATTTTAGCCAAAGCAACATCAACTCACAAAACATCAACAACCACCCAGCATATAGCATCTGTTTTTACATTTTTAGCATCTGTTATTACATACAAGCAAATTACTGAAAATATATGTACATTTACCTGCATCCACTGCTAGACTGATTGTGTTCAGAGTTCGCAATCATCAGACTAAATGCATTTGAGCTTGAACTAAAATAAGGAAAGGCAAAGAGATTAAGATCAGTAAACTTTACATAACAGTTACTTCATTTTAGTTTTACAGTTGCTTAGCCACAAATGTCTAGAACAAAAGTCAAACTTTCAGAGTCTACTTATAAGTATGGAAACCATACTTGCTACACATTTAAGAAGGTACCTCTTGCTCTGTATTTCCTCTATGCACTATGCTATTACTTCAAAGATGAAAATAGCACACATCCATCCTGACTCTTAACAACAGACTTACACTTTTTGCTATGTAATTACAGGAGTCGGTTTACCAAAAGAATGCATAAATAAAGCCAAAGCAATGATGAGAAAGACAACATACAGATCAAGTTGGATGTGTGAATCACTGCACTCTATGAAGTGTAATACATTACATAATGTGCATTATAAAAGATGACTGGTTAACAAAAGTGAACTTTATTACTTTATTACTAACAACTACCTTTTATGACAGTCTGAAGATTCCATGAGCATTGCTGAATCTTTCCCATTTTCATCAGATTCATGGCCATGAGAATCATGTCCACTGGAGTAGTTTTCATTCGTCTCATTTCCACTGAAGTCATTTCCACTGGATCCACTGCTCATCTCAATATCTTCCTGAAGAACTTCAGGAGAGTGTTCAGGTTTTGGCTGAATTTCAGAATCTTCAGCAATCATCTGGCTATGGTTACTTGCCAGTCCAGAATACTCACTCATTTTCTGTTGCTCTTTTAAAGAGAACAATGAAGAAATGTTTTCACTGATATCAGCTTGCTGCTCAGGGTTCTGCTCTTCAGTGCTAGAGTAGAACCCCCTGACCTTGATACCGTCCATGGGACACTCATTAGAAACACTGCCAAGATCAAGTCAAGCCATATTCAGAATTTTCTGTCTGTAAAGATTCTGTCTGGAAGTACAGACCCACAAATCTGAGGAAGAAGGGAAGGAAGAACAAAAGCAAAACTATTTTCTTGTCTACCTTTGCTGACAAACTGAAATTAAGTTATATTTATGTTTAATATGTTCCCAGCATTTCAATAGTGAAAGTTTCAGTTAAATATAATTGCAATTCTAACAACATTTTTAATCTTTTTAAAGAGAAGTATTTATCTTTTAGTGAAAACTCACAGAAAAAGAGGAAGTGGGATAAACATGAACTCCTCAGAAGTTTAAATATACAGCTGTTTGCAGTTGTCACACTTAATTTTTGATAGATTTTCTGTCTGGATTTGGACAATAGCTAGTAAAGAATATTTTACGTTCAGTGAAACTATTTTGCTGGCTTTCAGTTCACCTTGGAAAAAAAAAAAAAGATTCCATTGATGCATCAGATGATACCTAACTATGTATGGAGTTTATTTACTTAGTTTTAACTACGCAGTCTTGCTTTTAAGATCAGTTCTCTAACAGCAGAACCTCTCTCTCTACTTCCTCTGTACAGACGTCACACAGGTAAGCAGAATGAACATACAGCAGGAGGAGGGAAACAAAGTATGAAACAACTCACTATCAACAAAAAAAATTACTATGATACAAATATGCCTGAAGATAATTTTAGCCATATCTGCTACTAATTCAGTGAAAAAAAGGCCCAGCACTGTTTAGAAAGGTAAATGTAAAGCAAAACAAAAATCCCTTCTTTTAAAGCAAATTATAATATAGAGTGTATAAGGAATTTAGTGAATAACAGACTAACGCTGAACAGACAAAGGAGAAATGCTATGTAGGAGTTCAACTTTTCATACAAGGTAAAGATGCTTCATCTGAACCATCTCCCCATCCAGTTAACAACCTACAGATAACAATAATGCAGACTAGAAGCTACGATTCCCTGACCATGCAATGCAACATCGAGAAAACAAGTTGTTTTAAGAATCATGTTTGTTCCCTCCTCTTCTTCCTTTAGAATATTCAAAATAACAATCCTTGACTAATAAACCCCTCTGGAATAACAAAGGCAATACAGGAAGTCTGCAGGTAAGTTTTCCTAGTGCTTTCTGCTAGTATTAACTGCAACAATTGGCTTTTAAACTTTTTTTTTTTTAAATATTCGTGTAGTCTTTAACAGAAAGCTTTAACTTAATAAATATTTAAAACACACCATGATTCCACTCCCCTCCCACACAAAAAGCATTGAAACTATTTTCTTACCCTTTTAATTGCTGTTTTTCCAGACATTCTACATTTATTTCAAATTTTTCAGAAGAAAAAACTGCACTTCTCCTCCTTTGGCCAAAGAAATATGCAAGATATCTGTTTTCATTTGAAAGATGAAGTACAATTTAGGGACACATACTTAAGCTTTCAGCAGTGGTGATATATTCTATCTTTCTATATGTTTCTATAGAAAGTGTGTAAAAAACATTTTTCCTCAACAAGATTACTTAGCAGCTTTTTCATATCTAACTGTCTGCCAACTCAGACTGTGTAGACATCCTGTTACAGTGCTGCACTGAATAGCAGTATACAGGCAAGAAGTTACATTTTTGCAGCTCTAACAGTTATTTTCTGGACTAAGAAAACAACTTTTGCTTTATAAATTACGGAACTGAAACATACAAGAAGAGAGTACTGACTGTTAGATGAATTGTTTCACAGTGGCCCATGATAAGCTAGAGCAGACATGTCACCTCTCATCTACTCCCTCCTGTAGATAAGGCTCACACTGTCCCCTGCCTTACCTAGCTTCACGTTTTAGAGATGCTCTAACCCTGTATATAGCTCACTCTTAACCACGCCTGCTCCTATTGAGTGGAGATGATGCTGAGCAGTGCTACCCATGCTCCTAACTGCAGTATCAGGAAGAACACCATGTTTTCACTGATAGTGACTGAAAACATCAAGGGGCCGAGACAAGCAAATATAGAATGTGACACTGGGGAACACCTATATGGATGGTATGTGAGGAAAAACCAAACAAAAGTCATGTTACTGTATAGGAAAGAGAACACACATAAAAGTGTTAATGCTTTTGCTACTACTTCATGTATTGCATAATTAAGAGCAGCTACTGAGTTAAGAAAACTGAACTTGCATTCAAGAAGCCAATTCTCATGCATCATCGATACTATTATTTCTCAAACAGCACTTATGTTGTCAAGCCCTATGGACAATTCAGTGAGTCAAGGTACTCCAGAAACTATCCAGCTAGCAGTGGGATGCCCTTCAACTTTCCCCACAAGAATAAAGGTAGGCCTGGTGATCCAGTTGAGTCTATTTCAAGTAAATGCCTTACGCACAAAATTCTATGGATTAACTCCATCGATTACAACAAAACTTTTGAAAAAAGACAGCCAAAGCATCACCTGAAGAGATCTGACAGTTACACAAATATTTTGTGTCTAATGCAGGAATTTTATCATATTTTTTCTGAGTACCATTAGGAAAAGAAACTTAAAAGAAGAGGAAAAGGATATTGCTGTTACAGCTGTATCTGCTAGTAGCCTGCGTCACCTTATTTCTTCAGAGGTAGAAACAAGGTTCTCAAAATACAGTGGCTTCTATACTAAAATCCCTTAAAGAAAGCTATTCACAGGCTCATATTCATGAGCTGTCAAAAGACAGACTGAGTGTAGCCCTCAGTTTTCCATTGGTAAATAGTCCAGTATTACCGTAATGCATCTATCTGAAATACTGTGTTATTTATGAGAAGGGCACTGATCATACCACAGACTTCCTACTTCAAACACAAATATTCTGTGTATGGGTTGAAGTGTGAGAAACCTCTCTGAAATTCTAACACCACAGTGTATTATAAATGATGCAGGGCTCTCAGTCCCCACAGTTGCCTGCAAATCTTTATTTTTTAAAGCTTGCTCTGGAAAATTATTTCCCTAAAGTCTTTTCTATCATCTCTAGAAGCTTAAGGATCAACGAAAGTGTGCCACAGTAGCATGAAGAGATTTGTGGTTTGAAATTTTGAGTTGTTAAATTACTGATGAGCAATTTCTTCCACTTCTGAATATCCTCTATTGTCTCTTCCTTCCCTGACATCTAGGCCAGCTTTGCCAGATATTTGTAGCAAATTTCAATGGTTTCTTTAGGTGCACAAGAACTGCTCCCAAAACCTAAACTGCAGTAACTTTGAAGGGATTTTCCATACCTCCTTAAACAAGTGCTGATTTATCCATTTGTTTATGTGGAGCAATGTGTTTAGATTAAGGAAGTCATTAACAGAAAATGTACAGGTATTGGCCTACAAGAGATATCATACAAATTTTTTTCCTGTTGACACCTGGCAGAAGTGTGTGTTAGAAGTGGTTCTGGTGTGCTACACCCATCCCTAGTCAGCTACCTGACAGGGCTTTTGCATGGTTTGCCCACAGCAAGCATCTGTGCAGTGCCTTCCTAACTGCAATACACTGACTATAATTTGGAGCCTAAGGACAATGGGAACAGATAAAAATAAAGGTATCCCTTCTTGACAAAGAAAAAAAAGGCTTGAGCTTATTTTTATTGGCATATTTAAAGTAGCCCTGGTGTTTTTATCCAGGCCTGGAACACAACGTCACTGTAAACCAACATTGCACAAAATCTGTTTCAAAAAAAACCATCTCCTAAGTCTTCATGCTAGATACACATCAGAGAATAAAGGACACAAAAAATTAAATAGGGAAGAACAATATAAACATGACAGGCTTCTAAGAACTTAGAGGAAAAATTCTGATGCTTTCACCAGCAATGCTGAAGAGATTGAGACAGCCATTAGTTATGTCTACAGGTAGGAACAGAACTGTGCAAGAGAAGCAGTATTTAAATCTTGCTGGTTTTGCCTGCAGCATCATGAAAGATCCCTGAAGAAAATTTCCAATGAAGAAAATTCATAATGGCATAGAGAAAGGTGTGGAAGCTGGGGCATATGAAAGCAAAGAAACATTTCTAATAGAAGAGCTTGTATAACAAATAATGAAAAAGCCAAAATCTCAAGAAGCAGTAACAATAGCATATACAGTGAATTTGGTGGGATTCTCTAGGAGACTGGAATTACTGAGAGGAAAAAAAAAAAAGACAGGCAAAGTGAGCTGGAATGCCAGGCACAGAGCATGGAGTGCAGTAGGAACAGGCTGCTGCACATAGCTAGAACACTCTCAGACAGTAGAAAAACCTCAGAGGAACATCTGCATGCACACACAAGCAGCAAGCAAACACTTCAGGAATACAGAGGGTCACCCAGCCCAGAGAGATTAATTAATAGTGAAACTAATCTCAGTCCAAATGCCATGATAAATTGCATATATCCATTTCACTTAAAGGCTTGAATAAATATCCAGTAAATAACCAGACAAGAATGAAAAGGTAAGAGCAAGCATGCTTTCCTAGTCTGAGATCCTCTCTGGATAGGCCAGCTTGAGGGAGTTAACTGCATATCACATCCAGTACAGTAACCTTCTACAGAATGTCACTGGGAAATAAAGAAAGAGCCCTCCCAGGTTTGATCTCGAGATAAATTACCACTGCTCAACTTCTTAACTTTCTGCTACATCTCTCTAAATTTCTGAAGTGAAGTTACTTTTGGATTCTGAAAACAAAAATTCAGTCTTAAATTGAGACCTACGGTCAATCTGTCAAAGAATAGAAAGTCTGAATGAAAAAGGCAACGTTTCCATTGAGCAGTAATGTTAAACACAACTCGTGGTGGATGTACAGAAAATGTCTTCTGGCTACTCATTAGCCAGAGAAGCTCTTATCACAGTAATACAATGGAAAGAGCCTGAATTTCAGAGGTCCCAGAAGAACACACAAAATACGTAGGGCAAAAGCTTGCAGAAGCAACAATTCATGCTTTCTAGAAACTCTCTTAAGAGCTAGGATCAGGACCACAGAACAGAAAGAAAGCAAGCTTCTTTTGAAACCATGACACAAACTAAACAAATCTTATTTCAGCAAAGACCCACTTACATTCAAAGAACCTTTTTTTCCAGATTGTTTTCCACAAAAAAGCTAAGGCTACTACAAACATTTAAAGATCGAAAATGTGAAAATCCAAGGATAAGACGAACTAATTCAAGAACTAAGTAAGAGGAGAGCATCCAAAGACCAACAGTTTGCTCGAGTCTGAATTTGCAATTAATATGAACTTATCAATATTAAAAAATGAAGCAAGAAGCACACCGCAGTTTATGAATATATTTAGACATGTTAGTGCTCAGGGACTGCAACTGTATTAGCATCAATAGGCAGCATTCCTCACGGTGAGGATTTTAGCTTTCTGGAGGCATAATCAATATTTTCTGCATATCTTCTGTAGGATTACCTTACAAAATGATAATCTTTTCTATCTGTATGATAAATAACTATCAGAGATTTAATCCTATTACGCAATTTAAGGAAAAAAAAGAAAATTAATGCCTACAACAGAAGCACGGTCCCTGTGCTATTAGACCATAATTGAGTGCTTAGTAGTAGCAAAGAGTCAGGGGGAAAAAAAAAAGCTTGTATCTCAGTTTATTAATGTTTGTTTACATCTTGTCTAGCTGTACAACTTGACCAGCAATAAAACCACGAACTTCTCATTTTGCAGCAAAAGAACACATTCTAGGAACCGGGAAAAAAATTCAGTATTCTAACTTCACTATGAGGAAAAGAACAGAATAACCATTCCCTGCTTGAAAATACAAATACTTCCTTTTTGAAGATTTCTCATTTCAATGAAAACCAGCATATAAAAAATTTGCTTTTTTTTCATAGAAAGAAATGAGGTGTAAGCCAGAATTTTCTATTTAGATCAAAGTTACCATTAACATCTAAAACATCACAAGTAATTCATAGAATGGATTTCATAGCACTCAGAGCATTCGGTTTACAATTTGTTGATAAAGATCCATCTTCAAGCTCAAAAATACCCTAAATACAGAACTGTTAGTTAAACAACAATAATGAATAAATATAATTATATGATCACCCTAATCAACTACTGCTTACAGCTGGCATTCACTGTACAACAGAGGAATCTGCCAATACATTATAGCCTTTATCCAGAGCCACCCAAGTGCCAGACCTTGAAGTTACTATAGCATCTATTCAGGAAGAAATCAACCTAAGTATCAGGCCAGGCCATTGGGTCCAAAGCAAATATACCTGCATTTGCATCGTTTCTTTAGTGAAAAAAAATTCAGGCCTTTTAATTTGAACCTAAGTATAGTTCTAGGCTAAAAATCTCTTGCTCTCAAATAATGCTATTCCCAGTTCATATCAAAAACACAGTTACAAGTGAGCATGCATACAACTGAAACCAGTTTTAAGATAAAAGGGCTGCACTGAAAGTAATGCCTCCTATTTTATTATGTTGGTCCATGGCATCAGGGGCAGATGATGGTGGTATGGCAGTAGGGGCTGAGCCTTCCCACCAATACTCCATTATGTTTGGTTGCCATGTGACAGATGGCAGCAGAGAGACAGTCTGACATGGAAGTGCGTATGAAGCAAAGGGATGTCACTGAATTCCTTGATTCACAAAAGGTAACACCCACTGACATTCATCAACTTTTGATGAACATTTCTAGGGACCAAACAGTGGATGTGAGCACAGTGAGGTATTGGATGGTGTATTTCAGCAGTGGTGATAGCAACAGTGGCTCACCTCCACTGGTACAAGTTGTTACAAGCATAGCATTCAGGCTTTTGTTCACTGCTGGCAGAAATGCATAGCTAATGGTGATGACTCTGTTGAAAAATAGTGTTTTGTAGCTGAGAATTTGCTCTATCAAACAGTGTTATTGTGTTCTTCATATCTGTTGTAGTCTCCATAAAAATAAATAGGAGGCATTACTTTCGAAGCAGCCAATATAAAACAAACAGAACATGTTTTCTGCATAAGCCCTACGTGGGAAAAAAAAAAAAAAATCTATTAACAATAGCCATAACCGTTATGTATGTTCCTTACCTGTTTTTTCCTATGAAAAGTTTGTGAAAATGTTTATCAAGTTCCCTCCCAGCTAGCATCAAAAGAATGAAGCGCCTAGGTCCAGAGTCTCCCACATGCATTCAGTTCTTGTCTCATCCTCTTCTACTGGAAATCTTTGACCATTACAGAGTCCGGACACCTCTACAACTATAAAATATAAAAGAAATACCTGGGCCCCCCAACAGTGTCCTCTTCAAACAGATAGCAGAGAGATGCTCACAGTTATGCCATTCCTACGCAGATAAATATTGGTTAAACATGAAACTGTCATCCAGCAGAGGAATTAAGATATAAACTTGCATTTATAACACTTTTATCCTGGTGTAAGGCCTCATAAAGCTAAAAAATAACAGAACCTTCCACACTAAATAACCTCTCATCTCTGCATTGACTTCTGATTCACTACCAGTATAGTGTCATACTGTGCATGTTAAGGGCTACACAGGCTGGTGCAATCACAAAGGACTAAATTCTCCTGTAGAAGATCTTGAAAATGCCCAATGTTTCCAACAGAGCCTCCATGTGCTAAGAAGCTCATTTGGAATATCCAGATTTAAGATCTGAACTAATAAATCTAATATCATCTCAATCCCTATAGGCTTGCATTTGTATTAGCCAGCATGCAAACTGCAAGTTACAGAGTGGTTGGAGATGGAATGGGTCCCTAATGGTAATCTGGCCCAATCCCCTGCTCAAGCAGGGTCACCTAAAGCCAGTTACACAGGACCATATCCAGATGGCTTTAGAGCATCTCCCCAATGGACTTCACAACCACCCTGGGCAATCCGTTCCAGGGTTCAATGGCCCCCATAACAGAGAAGTGTTTCCTTATGTTCACAAAGAAGTCTGTACTAGCAAAGTTCATCAACACTATTATTCTTCCTAAGAAAATTACTTTCCTCAGAAAGATCCTAGGAATTTTGTCAGGGAAAAAAAAAATCTGAAGGCTGCACTATTAGATGCAGTTAACTAAGTATGTTGATACTGGCCACCACCATGTAACACAAAGTAGAATAAAAATTAAGAACTCCAAAAAGCAACATTTGTGCTTTAAACAATGACATCACCAAGCATGTCAATTGAATATGCAGAAGGAATGTTTGGAATGGTGTTCAAATCCCAAGCTAACTGTTCTGGCATGCAGCCACATAAATAATGCTTTAATTTAAAACATTACACATCTACCAACTGCTAGAAGTGCATTTGTGTTGGCCAGACTTAAGGAAGAATTTATTCACAATATTCCACTCCTGCATGATGCCACAAAGCTGATAAGCGTTCTGCAAGTCTCAGATTACAATACAAATCTGTGTACTTTAGTTCTTTAAAGGCTGTGCCTCTACAGTTATTATATATTGATTAAACAGGACTTAATAAGCTCGGTATCCCTGGCAGAGTGTGTGAATAGCTTCAACTAGAGCTACTTTCAGATTTTGTCATTTTTAGCATCCCTACTGAAAACGTGGAATGTCTTTCAACACTAGCTAAATCCTGGTTTAAAAGACAGCTCTTCCTGTTTCCTCACAACAAACTCGCCTCCCTGAAATGCATATTTCCTTGAAGTTTCTACCTTCACTAATCAAGACCTACAAGAAATTCACAAGAATTTGCCTATTTATGAAAGGACAGCTATTATTTGACAAGCTTCATGATATTTTCAGAGGGGGAAAAATGGGTTTAAAGTATAGGTTTGAAGGGGATATTCACCACAGGAGCACAAACCATTTTGATTGCTTATGTCAGTTAAACCTACTTATACATTTCAGAAGATACTAAGAAAAAAAAACAGAAGAGTCTTTTAACTACTTAAAATTCTCATCATGAACCTTTCTACAATTTAACTGAGAGCTAACATACCTCTATCAGAAGGAGTTTCATGTGAAACTACATAAAACTCATTCAAAATAAGATTTTCAGAGAGACAGTTAAATCTAACTATGGTGTTCTACTATTAATTAGAGGAAATATGCAATTGACTGAGAAAGCCCAAATCCCAAAGAACTAAAATAGTTCATCTACCTAATGCCTTTTCCACAGAAAGTCTGAACTGACAGCATACAAAGAATATAGAGCTCATGGCAACATTTCCTTCCACACTGACTATTGCAAGCACAGACAACTGCAGAATTAGAAAAAAACAAACCACCTGTTTTAGGGAACACACCTGTATTACACGATCCCAACCAAGCAGAATTTCTGAAGAGAAATGAAGTCACACCTGCAGCATGGAAAAGAGAACAAACATTATCAGCTTTAAAAACTTATTTCATGTCAAGTTTTGCAACTGTTGTGGGGGTTTTGTTTTTAATTATTAGAAAAACCAAGCAGTGTAGTATTAACAGCAAAATATATGGTTTTATTTTCATCTCTCTCTTGGAATATGACATTATCATTCAGAATTGTTGTGCCTCCCTCTCTATCCTTGGGCCAATACTATTCCATTATCAGACCACATATAAAAGAGTCACTGTTACATTTTTTTTGCAATGTAGACAACCTGCTTCCCTTATTCTCTTTGTACTCCCAGTTTTTTTTCCCTCTCCAGTTCACTTGCTCAATTACTTGAATAGGAATTAGAATAGTATTAGTTTGTTACAAACTACAGCACAACTCATCAAAACTACTGCTGGAAGCTACAACTTTCTAAATCAAATCTTAAAAGAATAGTATTTTCCCGTTCTTCTCCTGAGCTATCATCCCAACTATCTCAGCAATATGAACAACTTTGCTTCATGGGTCCAAAATTTTCATTATTGTTTTATTTTCTTGTAACATCTGGAAGTTACTGACTGTTGCACAGCAAGCAGTGCAGAAATAGCACTTGATGCTGGACTAAATATCAGTTTCCTAACAATTCAGAGAAGACACACATTTCTGTGCACTCAATGATACTTTACAATCTTTGAAAATTTAATACCCTGAATAACTATAATTTTCAGCATTCTGACAGACTACAGCTCAAGGGAAGCATGCAAAACAGCAATAAAAAAAAAAAAAATCAGTTTCTTAAGGAGGCCATAAGGTACCTTAATGAACACGCTTAGTCTTTCCAAAGATGAACGGGTCATCAATATATTCCTAGAAAACAAACAAAACAACAAGCTTTATTTGCAAGATAAAAAATTATTCACAAAACATAAATCAAGTCCATTTAACAATGCAGTAGAAGCCCAACCATGAAGACACAAACTCCACTGATGAGGAGAAGTTGTGAAGACTATAGAACTGCCCTCAAAAAAAAAAAAAAAAGATGATCTAAGCTCATATAAACAATCAACTCTATTCCTGCAGCATCCATACCAACTCTACTATTTCACTTCCGCCCTGTTTTAAGATCAGTTTTGTTATTTTTAGAGTCCCTGTTTTCTCCATGGAGTAGCTAATAACAAAGTTAGCCTCAGGTAACTGGACAAAGTCAACTCAGTCTTACTACGAATAGCCCAGTAATAGGGCACTGTTGACCTTAGCCACTTTACCTCATGGGAGGTCAAATGATCTCAGCTGTGCTGTGATCACTGAACAGGGCCAGCTCCTGATTCATCATTTGCTTTCTTATGACTATAAGCCAGTTAACAAATGTAGCCCCCAAAAGCAGTCAGGGCAACTATACAGTCACCTGGCAGGAGCTGTTCTCTTTTTTTTACAGGCAAGCATTCCTTACTCTGTGAATACCATCATCAGTGCTCAAATATCCACAGTGGATTTGGAGTTGTCATCCCCACAGAGCAAACTGTCTTTCTCAAGTCTACTTCTTAAAACCTAAATAAAAAGCCAAGGCACAGAGCTAAGTTTAATTGCCAACAGGGTGGGCATTTTCCATGAGGGTAAAAAAATGTATGAACATAAAAATGCATCCATGGTGGACAAGATTGTTGCAGCCTGTTCCAAGACTTCTTGAGAAGAGGCTAAGCATGGTCAGCTGTACCTGATCCATAGTAATTTCTAGACTTCATTCCAGTGCTACAACAGGCTTCATCTACTTTTTAAAGTTGAACGAAGATGCTTTGCATTAAACGTAAATTTAAAGACATTCCATTTTCTAAACTGAAAGCCATTTCTTCAGAGAGCTGGAGAACTTATTAAACCAGACAACAGTCAGAACTCCTCTAAGTTTGCACAGGTCAACTCTTGACCTTTTGGGGCAAAATATGGGATACAGTACATTTAAGAAAGTACTGTCACAGAATGGATGGAAAAATCATCACGCTTCACCATGCAGTAATATATATTTCATCTTTGTCATGCATGGAAGTAGATACAAAAGCATCTCCAACACCATATTTCAACTTTCATACCTGTTGAAATCTCTACTTCTCCCCTACTTTGAGGGAAGGTCTGAAGAAAGGTATAATTTCACCACATTGTATTAAATTCACATAAGTTTCAGATGAATGCTACTCTTTATATGCCATTATAGTTCATGTCTAATTGCAGACTTCAATCAGAATGGAAGTCTCATTCTGGAAAACTGCAGCAAACCATTAATACACCCCACAAAGCATGGCCACCTAACAAACATTCTGTACTTGTCCTAAAGCTGGATGTGTTTGTACTGAGAAATGAGAGATCACGTTGCCCGGGAACCCATAGCAGAGATGTAATAGCGAGCAAAGAAGTGCTTTATGTACCTAAGATCTTTGTGTAACTAAAGAAACAAAGTAGTAGAAATGTAAAAGTACATGAAATAAGGTCAAGCACAAAAATCATACCAAGATACAAAAGAGGGAAGGAATAAAGAGTGTAGGAAGTGAGACCAACAGAAAATAGAAGTACTGGACATCCTGGACACCTCATCCCATCTCTCAGAACTTCATTTAGAGCAAATATGGATGTTACTCACACAATTTAAGGACAGGATCTTGGAAACACAGCATAGCATGTGTTCAACATTTTAAGAGACAGTCTGAAACACCTATACAACAAAATCCACAGTGATTCTGTCTACAAGAAAAGCATTAAAACTTACCACCTGGAAACAAGACATCAGTTCTGCCCATTAATCTCAGCATGTAAACACGCTTTTCCCCACTATCATATCTTTTTGGGATGAACATCAGTCCTGTTAGCTCATACAACCTCCAAAGCAACCTTGTACTCCTGCCAAATAAGTGTGCTGCTCCCTGTTTCTCCATTTATCCACCTGCATACAACATGGTGAGGCTTCATCCCTTCAGCACTACAAGTAAAGCTTTGCTTTCTTTTGGGAGAAGATGAAGGAAAAGGGAAACCGTGACTACATAACTCAAGGGAGGCAAATTTAGTCTTATTTCTTACTGTGTTCTAAAAGTGAATTGTTTAAATCAGGCTTCCAAAGCAGACCTCTAAGACTTGTTCTATTTCAGCAGCAGCTGAAAACATCCACACTAAGCTTTTCTTCACCTCACAATAGCTCTCACACACATAAATTAGTCTCATAGCTTCACTTGTGTATGCGGACAAGCACAAAGAGCATGCACTTCAGAACTATTGCCTGTGCAGCTTACAAGAAACTTGATGCACTATTGCTGTCCCTCAGGAATGCATTAAGAGAGAGAAGACCAAGTGAGAGAACCTTGGACTGGATGGGTACAGCCTAACACAGGCAATTAGAGATCCTATCTACACCTGAAGAATAACTTCTGAAACACCAAACAGAGGCACAGATGCCTGCACTGCTGACAGGTAGAGCACAAGCATGCCCGGTGATCTACTAAGCCACTTAGTAGAGTAGCAGTCACTGTGCATATGCTCAGGCATGTGGATTCCCATGTGTTTGGGTGCTTCTCTACCACAGCAAGTTGTCAGTTCACTGTCAGTGTGAACAAACTCTGCCCCACAGAGTAGCTCCAGAGGTTCCACAGCCTCTGCAGACATACACAAACCATCCAATACTCCTTTGGTCTCCTGCCATTCTACACTACAAAAGTAGCCTCGGGTCACAAGAGCTCGCAGCAACAGACCCCAAAATCACTAGCCTATGAAGTGAGTTTCTGACATGCCCTTTAAACAAGCTTCACATAAGGAAGTATTTCACCTGCAGCTAAAAGAAAAATGTCTGCATGTTAGAAGGAAGAGTCATTCCTCAGTAGGCAACAAGTAGCAAATAGAAGGCTTGCTCCCAGCAGCACAGGTGGGAAGAACAGCCTGGCTCCCATCATCGTTATGATGGGGGGATCATACAACTGAGGCAACAGTTGTTAAACACAAAAGCAGTCAGGCACCTTTACACACTACACAAACCATAGAATGGCCTGGGTTGAAAAGGACCACGATGATCATCTAGTTTCAATCCCCTGCTGTATGCAGGGTTGCCAACCACCAGACCAGACTGCCCAGAGCCACATTCAGCCTGCCATCTGTGGCATTACTTTAAGATCTACTGTTTCCTGCATCCAAACTTACCTGCACCAAAAATATAAGTCAAAGCAGTTTAGAGTAATATAATTAATGTAACTTTTTTTGTGATACAGTGCTTGACAAGATAGGTCAACATAATAAATACTTCAGCAGTTTAAAACTTGCACCAAAGGAATAGGATATAACAATGTGGACAGTATGAATGCAGCAAGATAACACAGCTAAAAATGTCTGTAATACACATCCTCAGAGGAATTCTAGGCCACGCAACCAAAACTGGACACAGAAATTCCTTTTCAGAAACACCGGATAACCCAGTAATTACGATGTGGTAACATCATGAATATAACACAGTGGCTACAGCACATCCACGCCAAGCATTACGCAATTCCTTGGTAAGAACATGACGTTCCTTTTTAACGCAGGCCAATGACAGCAGGGAATATAAAATACTACAGTCAATCTAAACTAGTCAGAATTTACTGCTCTTCTGATTAGCAATAATCTGCTCTCCTTTATACACCAAATATACCTCATCCCACACTAACTTGCCCATGTGCCTACACTGTAAGGTGTTAAACAAACCCAAACTTCTCTACAGTAAAGCACATTTTAATGTTATATAAGTGTTAGAGAAATAAGGGTGTGGCAAGAACCCAGGAAGAAAGAAGAAAATTGGTTTATCAGTCTGTATCTAAAGCAAACACTTCCCAGTCAGAATAAAGTCTGAGGTAGAAGAAAAGTCTAGAATCCACTTCAAAGCACTTTGCTTTCTTCTCATACTGCAGCTCAGCTCCACCAAAAATCTCAGTTTACCAAAACCAGTGATTTTTCATAAGGGAAATTTATTAGCATGAAACTATATTGTTCAGAGATAAGCTCAAATAAGCCTATTTGAAAAGCTGAGGCTGTTATGAGCTTCAATCTTTGTGATTGAAGATGTGTGGAAAAGGTATTAGACTGAGAGCTACCACTGTATGCTGACTCTATGATGCCCTGTGGAGGCATAAAAGGAATATGAGTAAGCTGTACAAATGAAGATTACTGAAATTTTCAGATTGCATTAGTGTGTTAAAATAAATATGGGAAGCCTACAACAAACCTTAGCAACCGACAAATAGAGAAACCACATAGTCTTTGGATCAGAAACGGATCTAGAAAACTTGCTGAATTTGAAGAAAGTACACAAAAGGCAAAATCTTACTGCTTGAACCTTGACAGTAGATCAAGGCCAACTACAGGACAGACTGTGTTCTCTCACTGCATGAGGTTGGACACTCTGCCCGAATGACCAACTGCTCTAACAAACCATTCTCCCTTCTACTTTAATCACCTGAAACTGTCAAAACTACGCCAGAACTGAAGGATATGACTTCTTTCTTCCACTCCAGGCCAAAGGCCCTCTCTGAGAGCACCCCCTCAGACCAGGGACAAGGCCTCTACACCTCAGGGCCATGTCCAACTCACAGCACTGATGGCAAGGCTCGCATCAAGGGAAGACACTATCCCATTCTCCAGCTTTGCAGAAATAAAGTAAATAATAAAAATAAGAAATCACAAGAGCATGCCAACACACACAAGTGTGAGAAGGGGCCTGGAATTGTAGCACAGTGACAGGGGCTTTCTCTGACATGAGCTAAGCTATAGGCCCTGCTCTTGAGTTTCATATTTGAGATCTTCTGTACAGTGTACATGAGCAGCGCTGTGCTTCAGCTAAGGTCAAGGACTAACAGACACCTGGACACCCAGAAGGCAGGAAAAGTTTGAGTTTCACCAAGTTCAATGGCCCCAAACAGTCCAAAGAACACGGAGACATCCAGAAAATAAGCCCACACATTTAACTGACAGCTCAACATAATTTGTTTTTATCAAATATACATCATCAAAACTAACCATTCACAGATAAGTAAGTACTTGCTGCCCATCACAGGGAGGCACGTGGATTAAATAGTTGACAACAAGCAATAGCCAGCTCCAGAAGTTCGCTGCAGTTCCGTGAAGTGACAGCTTGCGTTAGCTGCCACCTGTAAGCACTCTGTGGTTACAGCAATGTTGGCAACTTGAAGCAGTTCTTCATTGCACTAACAGACTTGGCCACAACCCTCTGGCTGGAACAGTTACATAATTTCCACCTCGATTTGTACTGATGTAAGGGGCGGCCACTCAATGTCAGAAGTACAAGTACACGGCTGCCTTACGTGCGGAGAACAAGTTGAAAGAAACTTCATGGCTGAAAGCCAAGAGACAACTTATCGCAGCACCCTCCCTGGGTACTCTGGAGCCACGTTGCCATGTCTGCCCAGAACACGATGTCAGCAGTTCACTTTGCAAGATCCACAGAACTGCTACGGACGCCCCGTGGGGTTTTATAAGCTCTCACAGCACACAGAGAAGGCTGCATCCTACCCAACTCACCGGGAGACATGAACCGCCAGCCCAGCTGTTACCGTGTGGCTCGCTATTTGCGTGAAACTCTTCTTACATAAACGGTTTTGTAATCACACATGTAATAGCGTGCACCCCATGTCAACAGGCACTCCGCCGCGGTCTCGGGGCACAGCACGTCCCCGCTCCCGGACCTGTTGCCCGCCCCACCTGTGGCACCGCGCAGCACCGGGGAGCGCCGGGAGAGCAGCGGGGGGGCGCTGAGCCCCACTCCCGTGCCCGCCCACCCGGTACCCGCGGCACCGACCTCTCACCGCGGCGTCACGCCACGCGACCACCGGAATGGAGCCCGGGATAACGCGGAGGGACCGGCCACGTCGAACGGGCCATCGCCCCCTTCGGCCGCCGTGCCGGGAGCAGCCCCCCCCGCGCCAGCTCCGCGCACCGGGCCGCCGCCGCCGCCCCCTCCCTCTCTCCCTCTTTCCAAATCCAAGGATCGGGGGCAGAGCCGCCGCCCAGCGCCGGCCGCGGGGCGGCACACACCCGGCCCCATCCCACAGCCCTACGGATGGATCCGTCCCGTCCCGCGGCGGCGGGAGAGACTCGGCCGCGGGGTTACGTAACCTCGGCCCGGCGGACCAGGGGGAGCGGGGCAGCCCACCGGGCCCCGCACAGTCACCGATCGCCCCCCACCAGCCTCCCAGCCCCGCCAGGACGCGGGGAAAGCGCCGCGGGCCCCCAACTCACCGCACGCCTCACGTCCGCCCAGCGCGGCGCAGCCCGGCACCGACTTCATACAGGCAGAAACGTGACCGGGCGTCCGGAGCCCGCCCCTCCCGCGCTGCCATTGGCTGCGGCTACGTGACGCAGACGAAGGACCGGGGCGGGGGCGGGGCGCGCTGCTCTTCCATTGGCTGTGCCGCACGCCGCTCACTTTACATAAGCCTCACGTGTGACACCATGTTTCCACCGCCGGCCGCCACCGCCGCCGAGTCTGCCCCGACGGCCTCCCCTCCCCCTTCCTATCGCCACCACCCCCTTCCTACCACCACCATCCCCCCTACCTCCTTCTCCCTCTCTTCGCACGGCTCGCGGAGTGCTTACTGCCACTAGGCAACCCCCCGCCGCGCTGCGCCGCGCCTCCTTCAGACCGCGGTTGCCGAGGAGGGCAGAGGTTACATCACGCCCCGGGGGAGGGGGGGGAGCGGCTCCGCCCCACCCCTCAGAGCCGACCGTGACGTCAGCGCACGTCCTCTGGGCTAGCGCGCGGGGGACCGTTGGCGGTCGCGGCGCGCGCTCGCAGGCTCTGGGGGGCGCGCGACAAGGCTGCCAACAGCCGTTAACGGTCGCGGCGCGCGCTCGGCCCCGCCGAGGAGAGAAGCGCTGGGCGGACGGCGACAGGCGGCGCGAAGGGGCGGGGCGCGTTGCCTGGGAGCGCCGTACACAGACCCCAAACAGCGCCCGGCCGCGGGGTGCGGGGCTCCGTCACGAGGCGCTCCGCCCGGCCCCACCCCGGGCCTCGAGAAGCGGACGGGCGAGCGAGTTCCGCGCCTCAGAGGGAGCGGGCTGCGGTGCGGAGGCAGCGGCGGGAGGCGCCGGGACGAAGCTCCTTACATAAGCGAGGAGCGCCCCGGGCTTTCGAAACGTGCCGGCTGACAGCGCGGAGCTGCCTTGCTCCTGCTCTTAGCGAGCCTGGAATCACCACAGAAAGGTTTATCGCTAAGAGTCTCTGAGGCGTTCAAGGTACGTCCTGTTCTTGTGGAAAACCAGCCCCAATTACTGTGCAATTATTTCCATTCCAAGTGTAAGAATGAACTTTTCGTGTTTATTCCCCATTAAATCTCCCGACGCTCAGTATTGACGTTGCCCGTCTCACGGTGAAAAGTTCACATATTCCTCGAGCTGGTGGCGCTGAGTTGTGCCCAGGCCCCGCACTGTGGTGCAGGAGGACCTGAGATGTACTGCTGCAGCAGCATTGCCCGCTGCTGGCGGTCCTGCACTTCTGCTCATTTACATTAATGAGTTTATTCCACGTTATGAGCCTTAATTCCCTTTATCGTCACGCGTGGCGATGAAAAGAAGGTACAGAGGAGATGCCAAAGCTCTGCCAGCTTTGGTGTGTATACAGCAATTGGGTGTAACTGCATGCATGAGGTTGCTCCATGGGAAGTAAGGCAGCAGAGAGCCATCAGGGCTTCCACTATTTATCCACAAAATGAGGTTAATGCTGCTTCCCTCCCTCACTGTGGTGGTTTTAAGGATAAGTCCATTAGGTCCATAGATATTTAAGCAACAGCTATTGCAGAAACAGCTTGTGAGTAAAGTACCCAGCAGTATTTAACTCCTGGAGAGGAGAGGGGGCAGGGAGCGGAAGCATTAGGACAGGATCCCACAACTGGATTTGTTGCAAAGCACAAGTCAGCTTATCAGGATCCCTATTTTAGTTTGCACTCCCCTGAAGTTTCTAATTTAAAGACTAATCCTGATTAGATACGTTGCATTGTTTGGTCAACTTAATGGTGTTAGTGCTTCACATCCAGAACTTCATCATTCTGTTTAAATTATCTTTGTTAGGGATGAATGGATGTACAGTGACATTCTTGGGTTCCATGGGATGCTGGGTTTTTGTCATATGCCCAAACTACCCATCTTGTCTGTGTGCTGAGGGCTACACTTCTAAACATATGTTCTAAGTCAGGCCCAGAGGGCCCTGCCTATCCCAGCAGCTGGATGAGTTCCAGGACAAACAGAACAGAGGCACATCCATCACTGTAGTGCAACACACCAGTTCTAGCAGGAGAACAGTGATTACCATCACCAGAAAAAGCCAGTACCTTTTCTGCCCTAGTATCGACCAGTTGCATTATTTGAGTTCTGCTTATTTTAAAAGGATACAAAACAATTGTTTTGGTCAAGGTAGACGCTCACTGAGAATCAATTTAGAGTTCTATTCTTGCTGCTTTTTGGTATTAGTACAATAAAATATATTAAAAAAAAAAAGAAAAAATGCCACACACAAGATGGGAAAGCAGTTACTCAAAGAATGATTGTGCAACTGGAACAAAGTCAGTCTAAAAGTTTTCTACTGTACCTATTTTCTGAAAGTTGGCATCATGTATAAAAATTCAAGTTATTCTAGGCATCACCAGTATAAAATAAGTCAGGTACATGTGTTCGTGAGCAAGGAATATTACTAGTGATACAATGGCTCCTCTGCTAAGAAAACAAAAGAAGATGGTTGTAAGTGGCAACAGGACAAACTCAAAGCGAAATAGTTTAATTTTCAGCTTCCTCTGCTTATTAAGTAGCTGTAGCACAAGGGCTTTAGTAGCAGAATAAGTAAAGTACATTTCCTTGTGCGTACACACAAAAAAATTAGGATTAATCCATATAGAAGTCAAATCCTTTATGTAAGTCCATTTCACCCTACAACACCACATCTCTCACTAGCATCGCGTGGGGCACTGTGCTGCTTTAAATTCTGCCTGGCTCCTCCATCTAGTTTGGCAAGGCAATTACCTACCTGTGTGAAACGGGAGGGAAGGCAGCAGGCCTTCCTAGTAGGGTCCAGCCATAAGCAGCCAGGTTCGGGCTCTGCAGTTATATTTCAATTGCAGAACAAGCATTACTCAAGCTGCACTATTGATACTTCGTTTGCTACTGAATCTCTTCCTTAACATTTTTTTGTTGTTGTTTCAGCATAGTGTCTGAATTACCGAAAGATGAATTGCTAGAGCTCAACTTTTTTTTTTTCTTCTTTTCTTAATAGGTTTTACATTAATAAAATGTAATTTAGGAAAACTTCTTGTATGTGAAACTGCCCCCCTACCTCCATCACTGCTGAATATTATCAGTACTCCAACCCCCCACACCTCCACCCCCCAAATACTGGACCTTTCCCCAGCATACTTACAAAATAAAAGTTAGAATTTGCTTAGCAATAGTATTTCAGTCAGTTCTGGTGAACAGAGCAACATATTGACAATATCTGCTTTTTTTGGCGGGGGGGAATTGGAAAAAAAAAAACCAAAAACAAATCCTTCAACGAGGAGAAAAAAATGCTACCTGTTTGGGGTTACAGCACCGATGGAACTGTATATTGTTCAGGGGAAAAAAATCACTATTTTGCATCTGGAGCCCGCAACTAGTTCTTCATTCCTAGGTCTAATTACTCATCATTTGCAGTGGCACTGAGTTCCATCAATTCTTGCAGAGATCTGGAAAGGCATTTTGCTAATGAGCAAGAGGTGTCTGTACTATTACTGTCTGTACAGATGAAAGTTGAGGGAAGACTACTTACCTTCATTACGGTGACTACATGGGTAGGCTTTTCTTGAAGCATTCTCAAGTGTAGGAACAAAGTACACCAAACAGAAAGCTAGCAATATCTACACAATCTTGGAAACTGATTAAAAGTTCTTTGCAAAGATGAACGGCTGTCCCTGGCCAGAAAACCTGAAGAATTCTGGGGAATATTATTTTTCATTCAGCCCACATTCCGAATGTTTTCTTGTTATTTTTATTCAGTTTCTGTTGACAACTGCAGTGTAATTTTAAGGTTCAACTACCATGAAAAGTGACACATAAAGGAACATTGCATTGTTCTGATTTAGAAGAGCTGAAAAAACACAAATGGAAGTTGTGTGTCTCATCACCATAACTGTGTGCTGATCCCAAGTCCCTTACACAAATTCAGGTGTAAATACAGCTTTGTGGACTCTCAGGTCAGGGTTAAGCTGTAGTGTCTATCAGCAACTCATTTTCAAGTCATTCTCACAGAAGTCTGAAGAAAGCCTGAACTTCAATTCATAGGGCCAGAAAAGTTTTCAAGCCTCCTGTGTAATTCGGAGCTTTACTGTATGGTTTCACAATCTACCTAAGGTGATCGAAGGCCTTGCAGAAGCACCAAAAGGAATGGTAACACCACCTCTACTAAGTTAAAAAGTAGAGATTAAGCAACTGTGCTGTCAACTGGATTGGGAAATTGATTGGACTGAAAAATTCCAGGACAGCAGATGTTGGTTGGGCCATATCACAGCTGCAGGACCACTAACCAATAGGATGGAAGTCCAGATTTTGTGTCAGAGCAGAGATTCCAGAACCTATTGATATTAGCTGACAGTATGTGGAATTATGGAGTCAGGCATTTAAAATGAAATGTGCATGTCATTAAACTAACGTAAGAACACTGGTAAGGGATGACAAACAGAAAGTGAATCTTCATAATGTTGGATTTTTATGTCCTCTTCTGCACTGAAAAGAAGCTCCTCCATCAGGCTGGTGTTCGCCATTCAGAGCCACCCATTCAGATGTAAAGACAGCTTTCACACGGTCTCTGAGCTGGTGTAACACTTTGCTTTCATCAAGGGGGGCAGCACTTCTCTTCATGCCCTCCCTGCTAGTACCATGCTAGCATATTTATGGTTACATGGTCTTCACCCTCTCTTTTGCCTACACCACTACTTGGCCCCTCAGTGAGACAGAAACCTTTCTGAGTTAGTTTCCACACATCAAGCAACCGAATCTGGTTTCTTGTTGAGTAAATGCAATTCAGAGTCAATTCATGGCATGGACAGGACAAACATGAAACAAACGGGAAAGATCTTTTTAAAGGCAATGAGACAGAAAACATTTCCAGAGTTTTTGCTACCTGAAGCATGCAAATTTCTGGATTAAACACAGGCCAGTGTAGTGCATCTCCTTGAGACAGCTGGATTGCTCCACAAACACCTGAACAGCAGGGCTGTGATCTGGTGCTGTGCCTGCAGAACAGTGTGTAACCCAATCCTGGGCTCCCCACAATGTCTGATTCCTCAAGTGCTCCTTCTATTGATTTAAAAGTACATAGAGTTACTGACTTCCATCACACTTATCATCTCTTTTTTAACTCCAGTAGAGTGAGATGTTATCATTCTTAGCAAAATAAAGCAAGAAATACACCTTCTCTTAATAATAGAATAAGGCTAAAGAGACAAGATCTAGGTACTGGCTTCCCCTCTGGTGAGCATTTATGTAATTTTTATTAAATAGTCATTACGTAAAACATTGGATTATGACTTGGCACAGGATTGGAACTGGGCTCTTTCTTGTTCCCGGATAAGCTTTCAATAGTTGTGCCATGGGGTTATTCTGCTGCCCTTAGCTGCCAGAAACCTGTGGGTACAATGCTTCTGTGATTTGTTCCAGATCTAAGAAACAGATTATAACATTAACTGATTATAACAGAAACCTTCGTAAGAAATTGGATGCTGAGTAGCAGACTGTTAGAATCTCTTCCATAACTCAAACCAGACTATCAGGTATTCATCCGTTCTAATTCGGTTACTAATCACAGCTCGGTGATTTATAGTTGGTAAAGAAGGAAAAGCCAGATTTTAAATTATAAGGAGCCTATTTCCTCATATTTCTGAAGTGTCTCTTAATTAAAAACACTTCATTTTTAGATTGAGTTTCTCATTACCATTCAACCTCAATTAGTTTTATGGTGTTAGTTCACACGAGACACTTTGAACTCAATGCTGCTGCTACTGAAGTCAATGGAAGCTTGGTTTTGTTTTCAAGAGAGTGTGCATACTAACTTAACTGGCTGTGTTTGCTTCAGAAAGAGAAACTAAATTAGAAAGTTCCGATAAGCCACAAATTAAAAGAGAAAGAGAAATGACAACTCACTTTGCACTCTTTCACTGATCCATACCACTAAGGACTGAGGGACTGTCACAAATTCTATTATTCTATTAACTTCTTTTGATTTAAATAGTTTCAAGAATGTACTCAAAAGAAGTCAGTAACTGAAACATAAAAAGTGCAGAATTTTCCCCATCGTCGTGGATCATTTGATGCCTAACTGGTATGAGCTTTACTACTTGCCTTTCCTCAGTGCAGCCCCAGGGAGATTTTCCTCATCCACCTCATTTCCCAGCCATGTATTTTCTCAGAATGCTATATAGTTGTAATATCTTTGTCACATTTGTAGACAGTGGCCAATACATTCAAAGTTATCAGGTGAATGGGGAGAGGCAATCAAGCAAGGAGAAGCAAAGAAAGTAATTGTGTGAGCTGTATTTATATATTAAAAAAAACAAACCCTAAAATATAAAACTTACTGCCATAATGAAACATTTAATCTGCTTCTAACATGTGATGCTCTATTAGCTGTAGCAGAACTTTGGAATCAATGCTTCTGTTGTGTAACCACATTAAAAGAAATTGAAGAAGCAGTCTAATTCAATCAAAAGGAAAAAGAAAAAAAAGACAAGCCACCAAACCCAAACTCTTTCATTCCTTAAAGGAGAAAGGTCAGAGAGTATAAAAGAAAAGCAGGAATTGGTAATTCTAAGTAATATTAGCTAATGTTGCTCAGTAGAGGAAAAACTGTTTTCATGCTAAAACACTGCACTGCAGGAAAAGTGAGGAAATGTATTTGAGAAAAAGGAGGTAGGTAGAATAACAACAACAAGAGTGAACATAATTCTACCTTTCTAAAAAAGCAGAACGATGACACATTCCTCCTGTAGGCAATTATAAAAATGGTGTAGGACTCATCCTTTCTTTCATGTCTGGGTAGAGAACTGGGTGAGCATTGGGATTTTTTTTCTAACAGGTCTGAAAATACATATCCAGTTGCCTTGCTGCCTTTTTATCCATCTGAGTAATTTAGAATAATTATTTTGTGTTCCCAGTCCTGCTCTTTCATGGTGCATTACTAGCTGGCTATTGTTGCTAATAACATTGGTAGCATTTGCTGGCTTCATTAGACACTGCAGAAAGCAGTGCTAGTTAGGAGGCTGATGCCTCTTGTATGGTAATAGCATTCTTGGTGTTTTTTTAAATGAATAACATGCAGTGAAAACTGACTTGGAGAGACTTATTCAGAGTAAGTCTGCATTATAGTGTCAGCCTATGAAGGCATATTCAATCCAAACAGTAGAAACTATCTGGGTTTCTACCCAGAAGCACAGTCAGTGCTCAGACATTTAGCCCATGTGCAACAGCTGCTGTGAGAGCATTCCTGCAGCTGGTTAGCTCAAAGCGGGTGTGGGAAGGCCGCCTGTACTGCAGTCCTTGCTGGTGGTGGTGTCCAGAGCAGTGGTGCCTAGTGAGCTGGCTGAAGTGTCTCCTTCATGTTCCCATAGGTCTGGTTGAAAAATGGTAATTTCCCTCTGCAGAATTTTTTAAAATCTTCATTTGTTTTCACGTTTGATTCACTAGCATGAGTTACCTAGTTGAGGGAAAGAAGAGCAACAAAAGCAACATGTTTAAACTGAATTTAGGAGCTTGTATTTAAACACTAGGCCATCATCTACTTGAGCTGTTAATCAAATTTAGTTGCTAAGTGCTGTCATTTCTGCTCATCCAACCTGAATTATTCCAAGGCACGTGCACCCCTCTTCTTGTAGTGTGGATGGCAAATTTTAATTTTGTCAGATCTTTTTTTTCCTTTCCCCATGAATCACATATAGTAAGTTACCTATTATTGGATTAATTTAAAAACTAACTCATCAGTTCCTTCTTACCTGCAAGTCAAAATTTACAAATAGCCAGGCCAATTTAAGCCTACTAACAGTGGAATTAAGAAGACGGGTCTCAGTACCAGCAGAACTTGAGGTGTTCTGGTTAGACATGCATTCTACTCTTCAAAGCACTCAGAAAGCAAACCAAAAAATGGTAAGGCTTTGAAATGGCAGATTTGATAGTACTTCACTGCAGCCTAACAGCCAATAAATCAACTTCCTTTTTGTTCATACATTGACTCCATCCATTGGCATAATATCTCTTTTCAGGTTCTAAAATGAAATTAAAGCACATTGTGCCACCATCTAAAAGACTTTTCCTCTCTTCAAACTTGATCATTGGAGCACAGATCAGTGCTCAAGGCCAGAGATACGACACTCCGCAGAAGGTCATGAAGTTGTTACAAGTAACTGTGACTCAAACCTTGAGATTCACATTGACTTAATGTCAATTACAGAACGCAAATGTATACATGTATATACATGTATATACAATGTTTTGGTGGATTACAGTAAAATAAATTGTATAGGGAGACCAGTAATGCAATATATTTGAAAACTGCACTATGCCCATCTAGCCACAACATTTTTTCCACCGCAGGTAAAACAGTTCACTACAATAAAACTGAAACAACAGCAGGAGACTTTGTGAGAAGACTGCCATATTGCACATTGAGAAAATTTTCCTGCTGTTTGCATGCTGTAGTGGCTAAATCTGAAACAGAACCTCAGTTACATATATGTATATACATATAATTTGTTGTTTTTAGTGACATTGGTGGAATTTTTATAACACCAAAAATACGTCACAAATAATATTCAAATTTTCAAGGTTTACCCAGACACGTTCTACTTCCTATTATCTACTTTCTCTAAAAGACCTTAGCGAAGCAATTGTTGATCTACCAGAAAGTGGGAAAGCAAAGATGTAGGACAGGTTCATTTCTTACTCCCTAGATAAGAAAACTCAGTTTGGAAGTCGATCACTCTTCAGTGTGAAGACACAACCAAGCCTTGATGCCTTGGTCAAGCTAGACCAAAGTCCCCTTATTTACAGAACTCCGTTCTCTTAACACCATTATCTTTATCCCACAACAAAAAATTATGATCTCAACACACCAGTATTCTGTAGTTTAAAAGCTTTTGTTTGTCTTAAAACCACGCTGTAGATCTGCTCATTTGTTAGTATTGCTATTAGTATCGTTAGCATGGACACGTTGGTATCTGCTGCCAGAGGTGTGGTGGGGGCTGGGATGCCGGAGGGCAGGCAATTACAGAAGGGCAGTTGGCTCTATTAATATGTCAGACATACTCCTGCAGCAGGGCAGGTGGCGTGCGAGAACACTGCGGAGCTGCCTGAAGAACTCTTTGTTCTCCCTTCAGTTCTAGTTTACTGACTGTGGTGAAACCACTCATTAGAAGGGAAGGTAGGGAACGTTCTTAAATGAGTCATGTTTGTTCTATGATTGTCAGACTACATCCGTAACTGGTTCAGCAGCTCTATTCAACTGGTGAGCCCGTTCCCACTACAGCACACGACACAGGGAGCCTTTATATAGACAGCTGTGGGCAACGTGCTTCATGTTGACTCTATTGCAAGAGTACAGGAAAGACCTATTATACATGAGAAATTCACAGCCTTTCCTTCTAAGGTGCATTTAAATTATATACTTTAAATTAAAAAAAAAAAGAAAAAGAAAAAGAAAAAAAAGAAAAACAAGAATTGAGAGTCCATTGAGGACAAATGAGGCAACATAATCAGAGTCACCCTGTGCAATGCTGAACTTGAAAATGCTGGATGCTAACCTGGAAGCATCAAGAGAATACAAAAAACTCTGATGGTCAACATTGGCCACCATTATGGCCAGACCTCAGTCTTCTCAATGAATTTTTTTAAATAGAGAAAGCCGAGAACTGAAGTGAAATTCCTTGTGGCATAATAGCCCAGGCAAGAGGGGGAGCAGCATTTCACACAGCATCACGAAACGGAGAACAGGACACTGGGGGATGGTGCAGAGCAAATGAGACAGTGCCAAAAATCACACTCCCCAAAACGCTGTAAGTTTGAGAGCGCTTGAGAAACGCGAAGGCTGTCTGAATTAACTGATGTGAGGAGAGCAATGTGAGAAGTGTTACAAGCAGTACAATTACAGCACAGCACAACGGTTAACCTGAGGGGCAGACAGCGCAGATTAATTCCGTGCATACAAATTGCGACTGAATTCGTTTTGAATGTGCAATTAAGTCTGACACTATTAGTCTACCTCGGCATAAGGTGGAATAAATTCCCCAGAATAACAAGCGGTGGGCAGCAGTGCCCGCAGCGCAGCGCAGCAGGGCCGCTCTGTGGGGCCGCTCCCGCCGCCGGAACCCCCCGAGGCTCGCAGCAGGGGGAGCCCCGCGCAGGCTCACTGCTGGCCGCTGTCCGGCTGCGGCGTGGAAAGGGCTGATTGGTGGTGGGGTTTTCCTTCATTGCAGGATTTTAAAAACATGACTTAGTTTGATTTTTTTTTCTTTTTAAGAAAATTTTAAAAGAGAATCTTCTTTCTGACATTGCATTGCGATGTGCCTGATCGTGCCAGCACATTAAAAAAGGGGAAAGTTCTGAAAGCTCCCACAGATTCTCTAAGGTCTCACAGAGAAAACAATCAGGAATAGAAACTGCCAATTAAAGATATTCTGAGGCTCGACTTCTCCCTGTTGCCTGGATCAAGCGAGAGCAGGCAGGTTTTGTATTTGAAAGGTTCACTTTATAACCTCCCTTTTTGCTCTCTATCTCTAGGTGTGATCATGATGTGTTATTCAGCCATACTATGCTGAAGAAGAGCTCACACTGCTCTTGTTTGGGTATTAACGTTCTAATTGTTAAAATATTATTTTGTGATAGAATCCAGACACTGGGATATCTGTAAAACAATGGTGTCTTAGTGTCATCAGAAAGCTTTTCAGTATTCTACACGAAAGCTGATAAATTTGTATACAGCCAAGGGCAGCTCCTAATGGGCACAGTGCCACAGAAATGCAGCAGCACTAAACCAGAGCCAGCTTGGCAATCTTACTCCATAGGGCTATAAATTCTGGGCTTAGCTACAGATCAACATGTAGGTTAGCTCATCATCTAGATTATAGTCAGGCCTTGAGCGTACTACTTTTGCCTGTATCTCCCCAGAAATACCATTTCTAGTTCTCAGCAAAAGCTGCTACTGTATTTCTTCCATCTAACTGATAACCAAGGCATCTCATTTACAACTGGCGTCAGTGTCCAAAGTGATTAGCTGTTTGAGTGGTCAAGAAATGCCTGTGCAGGAAGAAAGTTTTGCTTTTTGTATATGAATGCTGGAGGATGGGGAAGTTGTAGCAATGGGGAAATTACTCAATTTCTCAGGCCTTATACTCTTGAGTGAAACAGAAAACCCTAAAACTCTTGCTGACAGAAGCAGGAGGATTTAGATGAAATTCATCCTTAAAGAGATTGCTTACAGTAGTTTCACTAATGATAATTTTTTTAATTGCCCAAAACTATAGAAGTAAGAGATTAAATGAAACAATGGGTATAATATCAGGATGACTGCCATGGAGGCAGAGGTGGTATTGACAGTGTTAAATACTGTAAGCAATTGTAATAATTACTGTTGTAGGTAATACTAATATGCCTGTAGGATGTTTCAGTTTCCTTTAAAAGAGGCAACGAAATGTCTGTGCTACCACATAAAGCATTTAGTGAGCCCACACTTGGATGAGAACACTTACTGCTGCCCTGGTCATACATGATGGAACTGGCAGATGTGCAGAAATGGACTTCTAGGGTGACAAAGGAAGACATGATCTAAAGAATTAGAATAATTAAGACTGGAAAAGATCTTCAAGTCAACCCATCCTCACCATACCTACTAAGCCATTTCCCTAAGTGCCACACCTACACATTTATTGAAAATCTCTAGCCAACAGACAGTACAAAAGCCAGGCTTACCCACATTTATTAAGCAGTTCAGCTAATGGCTGACAAATTATAATTAGACTGTTCAGTGCTGAGGGAGGAAGAAAGGGTGTTATTTCTGCAGAGTCATTGTAGTTGTCTTAAAACAGTTTTAACTGAGCGTCATTGATACCAGGAGATTCCCACAGTAAAATGTGTTAATATTTGTAGGTGTAAGAACTTCTCATAATAGCTGCCCAAATCACAGGTGCCATTACAAGATTACATTCTTTTAGATTTGAAAGATCTCAGAAAGCAAAAAAAAATTTTTTTTAATCACAGTCATCATCACTACCTAGCTTATGTTTCATATAGAGATCTATTAGTCTCAAGATTTGAGGTCTTTTATCCTCAGTCTGCACTTTTTTATATTTTCCCTAAATGGTGAGATTTTTTTAAAAATTTTAAATATGTCAGGAGCACTTAAAAGCATTGTGTTCATTCACTTACCTCCATGTAGTTCAGCTCAGAAAGCAGAGTATGTATGGTCACTTCAAGGTCTGCCTTGTCTTCGAACTGTATTCCAAAGCATAAGCATATCCCAGAGCTGTTCATCCTGTTAACTTAATAAATCCCCAAAACAGCCCTCTCTTCTCCCTGAACTTCCATCAGTTATGCAAAACTGCTATCCATACAACATGCAAAAATACATTTGATTTTTCATATGATCTTACTAGTCCTGCTATCTTCCCCATAATCACTACATATAATTTCATTTTTACTTGATTTCATCACTTACTAGAATTCTATATAAGCTGGATCATTGGAAATTGAACCATAGTATTTCAGCAAAACTGAGCTAATTAGCTAACCTGACTGTAAGGGATTTAACAGAGGATTTCTTCATTATTAGCATAAGCCTTATTTTGGCTTTGATCAGTTTCCCGTGTTCTTCAATATCACATCTACATGCACCACGCAGCCTAACTCACTCTCTCAGTCCTTATATGCTACTTCACGTAGGTGAGAATATGCGTTGTATGAAACAAAAATTTAAAAAAATCAATGGTTTCTTTGTCCTAGCTTCTTACAGATTCATAGTGTCCCCAATTTACTGCCAAGCATGCTAAGAGTTAACAACGAAAAGGCTGTTGTTTTACTAAAAGAGCACTGTGCATTTTAGTATCACCTGTTCTGGTGTGTCAGGTGGGGAGATAATACCATACCTTCATATGCACTGACATGATTTGCAGACAATTTAAAATTACTGAATGATGTCCCATAGGCATGAAGGCATAGAACCATCTAGAAATATCTAGCTATCTGTGATGCTTATATATTTAAAAATGTAGGGGTAGTCCCTAGGAGGGGACAAAAGCAGCCAACTCTTGTCCCTTCAAGGAGCTTAATTACTCATTAGTGATAAGGATGGTAATGGTTTCTGTGCCCCATTAAGCCATCACACTGGTCGTAAGCAGCAGCAGCTGTTTCAAGTTAAAGCAGAAGATGATCCCGAAAGTCTGTATTCCTCTCACAAAAAAATCCTTCTTTCTCCACTTAAAAATGCATCTGAAGTACACAAAACCCCCTGAACTAGCAAGACTCAGTGGCAGTGAGTTCCCTTAGTTAAGTGTGCTTTATTAACAGGAAAATATATTTCTCCATAGAGAGAAGTAAGAAGGTCAAATGTAATAAATACATTTTCTCACATGCTTCTCTTTAATGACAATTCTTTAATGATTATACTAGTGCTTCCATTGCTTCCCTTCTCCTTTTTTTGTATATGGATTTCAGTGTTGTCTTACACCAGAAGTTTTTTACTTTTCTGTTAGACTGAGTATATAAAAATTCAGGGTGACTTAGAAAATATGTGTTTCCAGAAGATAACACAGAGAGGGAATGAAAGCTGAAACTACTTACCTCTGCTTAACTGTGTGCATTCAGAATAGAAACAAAACAGAAAGCATCTACTTAAAACAAGATTTATTGGCACAAACATACATGTTACAAATGTATACAGTATTCTTGGAAAATATGTTCACCACTTCAAGAAAAAAAAATCACCACCCACAAGAAAATACAGTAATATCAAACATCTTAAGTTGTCACAATTTTAGCATCAAAATGTATGTGGAATTTTATCATTTATAAACTAACATCCACTGACCTCCAGGTCGAGCACTTTCAGAAATTTCCTGGTCTCCACAACATTTTTTTCCTTCTCAGGTAGCTCTATTAAGAAGCAAATGGAATATTTTCTATAGAGGCACAAATCTCAATTTCTTGCCCAGTACAGTTGAGTCCACGAGGTCAGAGATGCTGTTCTCGGCAAAGGCTTTCAGATCCTTTTTGAACTCATTACTACATAGCTTAGCACTACGGTGTGGCCTTAAAAGGATGCAATTAATGGTTTGGTCTGGAGTTTAATTTTTAAAATGGCAACTGAAAATAAATTACTGGTTATTCCTACTGGAGGAAAGAAAGCTTGAAGAATTAAAAGGAAGGAAATAGAAGAAAAGTTTTTATTTTGCACTGCCATTCCAGTGGCATTGAACAGAGACTGGCATTGTTAAAGTGGCTTGTGAGGAAAACTAGAGTATCAGTAAATTCCCTTCTTTCTCTTGTGCCACTGTAGTAACTTAGTAACCAGTCAATGTTTTGTCACTGACCTCAAACAGTGCAGAATCAGACTACCAGATGCCTTGAATCTGATTGAATGCTATCGATAGCCTCAGGTTTGGCCTCAGAGGTGTGGGCTTCATGTATGCAGGAGGAAAAGAATACACTGATATCCTCAGCTTCATCAGACCTGACCCAGACACCCACCGCCCTGTGCTGCAGAACCTCTCCCTGCCCCCAGCTGCCCCTCTCCAACACAGCCCCATGCCATTCCCTTGGGCACAGTCGCTGTCACACAGAGCACAGCTCAGCGCTGCCCATCTGCTCCCAGTGAGGAGCTGCAGTTGCCATGAGGGCTCTGCTCAGCCCCTGTGCTCTGGGCCAAACAAAGCAGGGGATCTCAACCACTCCTCATAGATCTTGCACTCCAGACCCTTCAGCATCTTTGTGGCCCTCCTTTGGATGCTCTCGAATAGTTTCTTGTCCTTCTTGTATCATGGTGCCCATTGGCAGAGTTCACTCTTGAATCCCCCACCATCCTTGAAAACTTTCAAAACTTAGCATGACAAACCCCGAGCAATCTGATCCAACTTCACTTGGTCCTACTTTGATTGGAATAAATAAACCCCAGAAGACCATTCCAACCTAATCTTCTATCATTCAAAGGAAAGGCTTTTCCTCTCCTGAATTAGAACATAGCATGGTTTCCTCATCAGGCCTGGATTTAGTAAGGACAGGTGAGTCAATGGGAAGTTGTCTCTTCCCATTAGCACTGTGTGATGCAGTATGCCCTCAATCTCAGATGGTGATAAAAGATACATACCTATCTTCTTCTTCTCTTTCCTTTGCTTCTATCTCAAAGCCCCCAGAGAGGAGAAATTCGCTATGTGCTTAAGCATGTGCTGAAGTAGCTTCCAAAACAGGGCATGCTTTGTTCTTTGCTCAAGGCCAGAATGTGAAATACTCAACCATATGTTCAGGTCTACATTGCTGAATTGTATGCACAGCACCTTCAGAGGCTGCTTTCCAGCAATAAAACATAAGTGATTAAGAAAAATAATTATTAGCTGGCTACAAACTCTTATTTCCTGCAATGGCTAAAACAAATTTATAAGAATTAATATGTGGACACTGTGAGAACTTTTTATAATGCAAAAGTAAAGATTGCCCATGGTAAATACTGGTTGTACTTTACCTCTTCCATACTTGGGAAAAGAACGTATCACCCAAATGGCAAATGTTTGTCCACATATATATGCATTTGGAGCAAGGGAGGAAAAAACAGTTGTGAAATAAAAATTTAACCTCTACAACAGTTGATATTTCCCCCTCAAAATGTATTTTTGCAACAGACAAAGGAAGCTTGTAGGCCCCATTCTTGAGTAGGAGGTACTAATCTTTCTAAAGTCTAATCTTTCAGTGGTGCTGATAAACACAATATGACTAATATTTTACCATGTGGTTGAGGAGGGAGGACTTTTCATTTACAAGACAAAGTAATAATGGATTTCATTACAAATAGTTGACTACCAGTAATCTTTCATTGTGCAGACCTATGCATGTGGCTTAGTTGCATTAGCGTTTAATCTTATATCCAGGTTGGGAAAAAAGCAAATGGAAAATATATTGAACTTTGCATTTCTACTGAAAAAAAAAAATCTGTCATTAATAAATGGGCTTTGGAAGCTTACTATTTGTCTAATTTGTATAGCTGCTAGTAACTTAAATACAAAGAATATTTAGAGATAAACTGTATACCTATAGCCTTTATGATGCAGTTCTACTTTTATTCTGAGTCAGTTTTCCTTTTAAGTTCCACGAAAGGCTGAACTTGTAGTATTTAGGATGCTGTAGTTTGTTAGTGGCACGGGGCCCACACTGACCACTACATTGTCAGGTCTAACCAACATGAGCCTGACTAATGGAGAAACTGTTGCAACCTTTCAGGTAAATTCTCTAAATATTAAGAGTTGAACTTCCAAAAACAATTGTGTGCTGTACTTCTATGAATTCACAGCTCTATCGTATGTATCATCTCATATCTTACAAAGAAAACAACAGAAGCTACAGCTGATGGTTGCACTTGATGATCTTTTCAGGTCTTTTCCAACCTTAACAATTCTATGATTCCACAGTATTTGGTCTTACTTTCAATAAATCTGCAGCTTATCGGGGGAGAAACTAATTTCTAAGGATACATTAACATAATGAAGGCTGTTAGTTCTTTTAAACTCTTCTTTTTCCACAAGCTCAAACCACCACCACCACACGTCCAGGATGTCAAAAAAGTATTGGATTCAGCACAGAGTTTTTCCATCCTTTCCATGGACTGTTTAATAGTGGAAAAGAATAGATATTAGCATGGAATGAGGGTAAACAAAAAGATGACGCTGTGTCAATAAGATGTTATTACTGGCAGACTGAAGCTGTGTACAGCAAGAGGTGTATCTATTTAATGCACCGACCACTCTGGAGCCCTTATTTGACTCAAATCCTGCAGCACTTCTGCAGCACATGGGCAGCATGCCTTGGGGTGGTACATCCCGAACTGACCTCCTTGCAAAAAACTCTAAATCGTTACTGTGTATGTCTCCTGTATTTTCAAGAAAAAAGGTGGAAGGAAGTACATTCAGCTGCCTCATTTGAAGTAGTAGTGTATAAACACTTCAACAGACTAGCACGGCTTAGTTTAGCATGTGAATGGCGCTCTTAAGTACAGGCTCTCCAAGGAGGCTACAGAATGTTGGCAACATTTCACTTAAACCATTTCCGCATTTACTACTTTGTCATTATCACTCAATCCTTATTTGCCATTTCCTCTGTCTTCCAACAAAACTGATAGAATTACTGTTCCAAGAAATACTAAAAAATTAATTAAAACTGCATTGTGCACTATCGCATCATTTCGAACTGCATTATAACCAAGAGCCGTACCCTACCTTCAGTGTTCTCATCCCCTCAGTAGGGGCTGGTTTGAGGACAACGGGGCATTATGGGCAGGAGGCTGTGCTCCACTCAGGCCTACCTCAGCTACGATTGAGGTCAACAATAACAACAGGACAGAAGGCAGGGAGTCAATTCATAGGGCAACAGAACAGCCCCAATATGCTATGCTCCAAATATATTACGCTCCAAAAACACAAAGGCTTTAAAAGAGAACAAAGACTTGAAGAATAATGGTGAAGCCAGCTACTGTGAGAATAGCTAAAGAATGGGCAGCCTTTCACAATTATCTTTGTTGTTCTCTATGGTATTTTCTCTTTGAAAACAAATAATTTGCCCTTTTAAACTTACAGCACATGGCTTCTTTGCTTGAATAGAGTGTTATATATGAACCATGAGGCTGTATTCATGTTTTTAACCAGTACAGGTTATGATTTTTGCTTTGGAGAGTTAGCAGATGTGATACAGTCATGACAGAATGAGGTTACTGCAGAAATGACTCATTGTTAAATAATCAAGTGTTTACCAAAACTGCTTGTAATCAGACTGCCACAGTTTTACTTTACTGTAACATGTAGCTTTTAAATGTCACTGCATTGGGAAAAAAGGTAAGCTTCTTGGGTGGCTCAGATCTCTTTTTATGCATGTGTCAGTCTTCTGGTTCTCAATGGAGAAAAAAGGCAACTGAGAACATCAATGGAAACATCAATTAATGAAATAAAGTAAGGGAAGTTAATTGAAGAAGAAAAAAAATCATTTCTTGAAGTGGAATAATTTCTGAAGGAGAAAAGAAGGAAAAAGGAAACGCGAGGTTCTTGTTGGACTGTTTCATACATCTCAATCTAGTATTCCTACTGAAAGTAACAGCCATCATCTAAGACATTTTCAGCCAATTATTTCTCATGATACAATTGCTATTTTCAAACAATGTTATTCAGCCTTTCAGCTTTTAAAGATAGGTGTTTGAAGGTGCTTGTACTTTATCTAGCATGGAGAAACACAAGCTCAAATAAATTCCATTTCACAAAAGGGCCCCAGATCAGCTGGGGAGAATAACTGCCAAAAAGAGCATCTCAACTCCTCTGACTACACAGGGAACCCAAAGGTTAAGTCTGTTACTGTCCTAAGGTTCAGGTTAGGTCAAATTCAGGTCTGAATCCAGACCAAAGAGACTTTGGCCTCTTTGAGACCTTTCTCCAATACTCACTGTGTACATTGGGAGTGAGCCCATTGCCTTACATGGCTACTGCTTAAAAGGCAGGAGAGGTGGGGTCAAGATGTAAGCCCTTGGTTACACTCAAGTGCCCTCTGATTTGTTTTGTGAAGATCTAGCAGATCTAGCACCAACATGAGCAACAGAGGCACTACCATGAAAAAATAATAGATTATACATACGCCCACTGGGTCTATAACCTCACATAGGACAGAGGAAAAAAACTCCATAAAAGTACAAAGATTTCAGTAATACCTGAGCTTCCAAAAGTTCCTGAAGTCTGTCTGCCATGACAGATGCACTTCGGAGAAACAGACATCACTGTTTTACATGCATGCTCTTAAAAGACATGTCAGAGTCATGAACTTGCTTATAAGAGCTAAAACCCATTTAGACAAAAAGTAGCTTGACTGTTCAGAAAGTTATAGGAAGGTCTGTTGGAGAATCAGGGAGAGGAATGAATGAATGAATGAGATGCAGCAAATGATGAATTTCAAAAGGCCTTGCTGACCAAGAAAAAAAGCCAGGCCTTACTTCATGCAGGTTCCAATGGAACAGAAGTACCAGCTTTAAAAGTCAAATTGACTAAACTTTGAAATCACTTCTTGTCCTACAGACCCTAGAGTTACATTCAGAATCTTCATCAGATTCTCCCTCCTCCATTTAATAATACCGGATTATGTTGAACTACGTTGGACTGACTGTGCTGTTACATAACAAGGTCATCAGGTGTCTCTGTTTGGACTTCACACTACTTGCTCCCGCAAGTTCTGCATTCCAGATATTTAGGTTTAGAGCCATATTTATGTTATTTCAAGGTGAGCTAAATTAGAAGGAAGAAGGTATAACGACCAGGCAGGACTTTACTGCTCTGTGAAGAGTGGCTGCAAATAACACTACTTAAACCTAACATATTGATGTGTAGTCAAGCTAAAAAGCAGCTATGACACAAACACAGACTAGCTCCTAATCACGCAATTTCAGCAATGATGTTTCTGAATGTCATTATCATGCCAGCAGTGCAGCTGTAGCCCAGAAATCAGGGGAAGAGTAAGTGCTGATTATAAGTACTGACAATGCAAGTCTCTTATGTTACTAGTGTAACTAGTCTAACTCCAGTTAAAGCTACCAAAATATAAATTAAAGCTATGAAAACTCTAGCTAAAGCTTCCAGCCAGAGAAGTCTTCCATTTGGTCCCCAGGATGGCAATCATAAGTTAATCAGCCTTGCAGTCTCCTGAGGGTTTGCCATGAAGTAGATAAAAGGGAGCCACTTTATGCCTTTTTACCAGCATGAGCCTGGGCAGTAATTAGTGATGAAGAGTCATAGTTTAAATTCTAGTCAGTAACTGAAATTCTAGCCAGTACTGACTAAAGAAGAATGAGCTAACCTTTATATGGGAAATTTGCTATTACATATAGGGAGCTGTAATTATGAATGGACATTTTAAACATAAAGGCAGTGACTGAAAAACAAATCAATCCTGGCTTAAACACAAATAAGATCTCCAACTGTGTTTATATAGATTGTCCTCTGTCACACTCCATGTGTAAGTGATGGTGTTTCACAATCCATGACCTTAAACTGTTCTCTATTACCATATTCTCACTGTGAGATAATTAACATCTGCAGGAGCAGTAAGACTCCAGGTCTATACAGTGCAGAAGGACATACTTGTTCGTGTTTCTTGGGCTGAATTAGAAATGTTACATGGCTTACCAGCTGCAACCAAACAGTACAGCTAGCGAACATTGGACATGCACAAGCACACTATAAGGCAACCAATTTAAAAACATTAATTTAGCAAATTTATTAGAACACAGGAGGAAACTGCCTCTTCACGAACATTTTACAGCCCACTAGAGGCTAGGTTTCATGACTAAACTCTTGCAAATTCTTACCAGCGTCTAGTAGTAGTCAACCTTGTCAGTTGCTATTTTGAGGGAGAATGAATACACATTCAGCAGTTTATCTTCTCCACTGCCCCCTAAAGCTCCCATTTTGATTACTAACGTGAGATTAGTGAGCTCAGAGGACTGAGCTCTTACAGATTCATTATAGTTTCATTTGTAAACTTTGCATCTTCATAGCTTCTTCATGTGTATCTCTTGCTTACATCAGATAAACAGTCACTTTAGACTGATGGGTATGATGGTATCATATAACCTTACTGATTGTACTATCTCCAGTGAAAGCTATTTGTATCTCATGAGATGTTTGAGCATTCCTGTAGAGAAGCCCCATGAGGATCAAGTCATGCTCAATGTGAGTATGGGCGGCAGGGTCTCACCATCAGGAGGTAGTTCTTTCTAACTGTTATCCAAATATCTTAATAGTCTAAAAAGGGTCCTGAAGTTGGATAGCTTATTCTTTTTCCAGAAAAGTTTCAATTGCACACAATAATAGCATTTCACAAAGTCAGGCCCTTTAATGACAGCATAATTTTCTGTCTGATCCATGAGGATTTTAGAATAGTTCATGCACTTAGCTGATGAACTGAAGCAAGCAGGGCATACCAGTAGCACATCAGCAACTTTGAAAGTTACTAATGTTTGAAGGTTACTTTTATTACGACCATGGCCACCTGCTAGTTAACAATATGAAACAATACACGTGAAAATGAAGTAATAAATATATAGAAAAACAGTGCAGCTGGAACCATTCAACTAATCATTGCTTATTCCCTCCACAAAATTCTACTTGAGATCTACTGCAATGAACTTGTCTGGTTCTCTCTTTTTTTTAAGTCTAAGATCACGTTAAGAGAGATGCTCTTCAATGAGCATATCTGCTAATATAGCTATTTATGTGCCTTAACAGAGTTGCAGGCAAAAATAAATAAATAAATAAATAAAATTAAAAAAAGAAAATCTAGCAATTCTTAGAAATTCTGAAGATATCAACTTAAACAGGAGCTGTCAGGATTGCTTGGCTCAAAATCTGAAAATTCTAGTTTCTAGTTTAAATAGATAAGCTTAAAATTGGTATAATTCTCTCCGGATATTATCCACACTCTTCTCAAAACAAACTGTGCAGTATCTTAAAAATCAAGTAGAAATCAAACACTTGGGTGTAACCTTACAACAATAGCATACAACTTTCCCCCCAAATGCAATATATTCTTTACTTTAATTGTATCAAATGTTGGTTTAAGTATGAAAAATATCTGAACTGAGTACTTTATTAAGATGATGTTATAGCTTATAAACTATACAAACACAACTTAAATTTAAGTAAGCCTACTAACACCTCCAGTTTAGAACAGTGTTTCTCTGCCTTCCTCTGCTCAAGGAAAGCTTTGTTAGGCACTACCCAATTTCCATTCCCTGGCCTCTGTCCCTACAGTTCCTTCTGTTACTGCATCCTCCTCTTCCCGATTTTTAACTGATCCTCACAAAGGGAACCATTTCTGCAAAATGGTGTAGAACCAGCTTCTTACAGTTGTGATGGGAAGCCACAGACATCACCCAAGTCATTTATATACTCAAGTTAGAGCTATAAGCATTGGAGTTTGTCATTCAAGAGAGTTCTGTGAATTGTGACAGACACTACCTTGAGTTCTTAGCAAGAATCTGCATCTTGGTTATTTATGGTGCTTGTATTACCATTTTTGCATTTCACTGAGCTTTTTCAAGATTGTGCTAGCTAACATTTTTTGGTGTCGTACAGTCTTCTGTCTTTCACACTGAGGCTATCTCAGTTGCTCAGAACATACTGCAAGGGAAAAATTAAATCCATAAAATGCAGGTATATTTATTTTCTGCAGGCAATGTTTTAAGATGGATATCACATTTAATTTCAAAAACATATGTGATTGGTTGGCTAAGTAGAGATGTCTTACACATTCTATGAATAGTTGCAAGTACCATTCTCCAGTGCAGCAGACACTTGCTACCTCAAAAAGCTGCATCTGATAGTGGATTTTGCCACACAACTTTAGGTACTCAGACTAAGAATTTTGGCCCTCATGTTTGCTGAAACCTGACAGTGTCCCTTTATGCAGGAACTCTCCTACAGCTGCATTCTCCAATTCTGAGATATTTAGGATGCTTTTCATATACTACAGTTTCTAAAGGTCAGTGCGTGCACATTTTAAGACACAGTGATAAGACAGTGTATGGAACTACTTGGCAGTATTTAGCTGGTACAGTTTCTTGTGGAAACAACAGAATTCCAAAACACACCACACTGAATGCTTATACGTTATTAGAAGCAAAAATCCCAAGACACCAGGAATTAAAAAGCGGAGTTCAACAAAGGAACACTGATATTGTTGGTTGATACGAACAAAGTTGTGCCAAGTCTTCCTTCTTCATTTTTTCAAGTGGAGAAATAAACTGAGAAAGGAAGCAAAAGGGGAAAAATAAGACATACAACATTGGTTAGTACAGCGTTACCACTGTGCTTTATCTCACAGAAGCTTGTTCTACCTGAGGATGACAAGCACATCTTTTGCTGAAAGAACACAGGGTTTAACATTGTGCCTTCCTGCTTGGAATAGAACTGTGACTCCCATCCCAAAATGCATTTAAAGGGAGAACTGGAGTGGAAAGCAGGGAAACTGTGGCTCCAGAAATAGAAAAGACAAGGAGCGACGTTGATGTGAGCAACCACCCCCAGCAATACCTGCATGCCCACATGGAGTAGATCTTCCTTGGGCAGCCAGCCTACTCGTCCAGGGTCTCACTACCAAGATGAAAGGTAGCTCAGCTTGGATCACATTACCTATTGTAGTTTGTTGCTTACTGTGAGGAACTACCCAGTTTATCTGTGTCTATAACCAGCCCGGCACTGCAGATATCTTGTTGACATTCACATCAATTACATGCCTTGTCTATGGCAGCCAACTGAACACCTGATGATAACTGAATTTACAAATATACTTGAGAACTGCTGTAAATGAAGACACTTTTGAGTTCAATACACAGACCCCGGTTTGATGATGTGACGCTCACATTTGTGATTAAATACTGAATCCAACCTAAGCATGTCAAACTTGCTACTTCTGTTTCCAGACTTACCAAGGCAGGCACTCAGCATTTAAAACCAGGAGGAAAACAACGTTATCACTCATACATAATTTCAGAGTTAACTTTTAAGGAGAAATTATTAGCTATCTTGTCTGGTTTTTACTTTCTTGTTAAGATATAGAGTACTCGATATATATATATATATACACGCAGTAAGCAATTCAATGGCTGCATATCTGTCTTCTCAGGTTGCTGCACTAAACTTCAGAACAAAGGCCTGTCTTCCTCTTGAAGCCACTCACCTCGAGTACCCGGTTAATATAGTTAATTAATATCTAGCCAGTTCTCATTCTCACTGTATTAGAGTTATGAAACCCTACAATCATTCTGGGTCACTCTGGTGCCAGCATTCATAAGACTAATAAACTTCCACCTGTATCTCAATCCATTCAGTTATGTTTACAGGTGATTCTGTAAGCCTCCTTTACAGAAATAACAGGAAAATGGAAACATGCCAAAGGTGAGGCATGTAATTTGAGAGCTGGGAATTAATTCCCATCCACAGTGTAGCCTCCTGGTGAATCGCCTGTGGGTTACCAGCTGTATCTAACTCAAGAAATTTCCCTTTTTGGAGTTAATACCATGTTACTGTTATGTCATGTAACGGCTGTTGCTAGCCCAGAGGTTACATAAATAAAATGTTTAATTCCTGTCATTACCAGATCCCTGGCTCCCAACCAGCATGACTGCCATTATTCATTTATATGCTCTCTTCCTACAATGATGTTTGAAGACATTAAAGCAGCGTGTCTTTGCACGATCTGTTACCAATATTGAAGTATTTATGATGCAAAGGGATTTTTAGAAGCAGCAACATCTCAAATTCCAACTAATTTGGTGGGAACTGGGGAATTCATTAAACGCCCATTTGCCATGTGGGCCTTCACCCTCCTAGTGATAGGTATGAGCTAATTCAACAATTACTGTTCTCACTAGAAACAACTATGGCTGTAGCCCTGATTCTAATTAAGATATCTGAGACTGCATAAAAAAGGTATATAAACATGAAAAGGGTGAGCCTTTAATCCTGGGGAAAGTTACATAATAAGCTAAGGTAAAATACATTAAACATCAATAAATTCTACCTATATGTGTCTAATGAGCTTGCAGTAATTCTCACTATAACAGCATGACTCTTGAAGGGGAATTTCACAAATTAATCTATTTAAATATTTTATATCCTTTTAAATTTTGTTTTATTTTCTAATACATCAGCACTTCACAAGTGACAGAGCTATTCAGATCATAAATGAAAGAGAAAATGAATTACTCACTTATAATTATAATGAGAATGGCTGTGCATACTACACCAAGGATGATCATCATCTATTCAAAGAAAGTTACAAGAAAAAAGAGAAAATCAGGTTTTCAGATGAAATACAGAGGCAGAGTTTTTTGCTTTTATTTAACAGCCCTTTCTGTGTTACTTCTTGCAAAGACCCAGTGTAGAAGACTTGTTAAAGCCCCAGACTTGGTATCAAATTTAGGAAGAGCTGACCTCCAGCAACGGACTTACCCTCTTGTCAAAGCTATCAAGTTCTTGCTCATCAGCTAAGATGCAATGACCAAACTTAACCATTTCCAGCAGTAAAGTAAAAATAGACTTCTAAAGTGATACAACTCCAGATATGACTTAAGCAAATGTGTTCCCTCTGGCTGGATTCATACATGGTTCAGTTAGGAGAAGGTTCTCCAAAACCACGGAGATGGTTGGGCACTGGAACAGGCTCCCAGGGCGGTAGGCAAAGCACCATGCTGAAGATGTTCAAGAAGTGTTTGGACAACTCTCTCAGACATATATTGGAATTCTGGGAGGTCCTGTGTGGAGCTAGGAGTTGAAGTCAATGATTCTTGTGGATCCCTTCTAACTTGGGAGATTTTCTGATCTAGGTACCACTTTATACCAGAGTATCTTGACCACTTTTCTCCATGTTTCCATAGTCAGGAAAGAGGTGGCTGGAGAAGTCTGATGTCTAGCAGTTATTTTTGCTGGTTTTGTGTACTTGTGCTGTTGAGAGGTAGCCCACACCAGCCACATGGTTTCCAGCACATTAGCCTAGAAATGTCTCACTGGATAGGAAGGAGCAGATTCATCAGGGCCAGCTGTGCACAGACATGTACCAGCACTGAGTTAGAGGCCCTTATGTTAGATTTGATGGATGCTAGTGAGGACACCAGAGATGCTGCAGCCCAATTCACATTATTAGCCCAGTGAGAATAGGAAGAATAATAACAACTTTAAAAAGCATATGGACATTTTGAGTCAAGATCTTCATTCCTCACAACATATGTCTAGAGGACAGAAAAATCTGTTGATTTGCAGGAAGTCTATTTATTGCTCCCCCTACTTAACCGAGACTGGAAGTCATAGGAAAGAAAGAAGGGTTCTGTTTGTCAGCATAAGGAGAAAGGGAGAATGAAGAAAGGGGAATGAGAGCTGGTTTGAAGGTCTAGTGTAGTATAGATCACTATGGTGACTGAGTTCAGTGTGGGTGAACCTAGCACAAAATCTGGGTCTGTAGGTCCAGAATGCCCTGCTTCCTGCACACCTGGGCAAAACAACTGGGTAACAGTTTAGAATAGGCTCAGAGAAACTGCTTAGCTGAGTTTCTAACCTAGATCTACCTCATTCTGGAGTGCTTGTGCATGTAGTTTAAACAGAATATTCTGCCTTGCTTTACACATCATAGCACTGTCGACTGAAGAGATAAAGCAGGCAACAACAGATTAATAAAAATGCATTTTGGATTCTCCTTTGGGAACAGGTTTTATTATATGAGTGGCCATCAGTAGTCAGCAGCAAAGATAGTGTTGAAGAGAAATGGGACATAAGGTGAACTTTTGCCACAATATTCATATCCTGCTAGTGGAAAAGGTCTGAAAAGGCAGAGAAGAGAGTGGTTCTCTCAGCTTAAGGGAAAGAATGAGACTTTGAGGACAGTAGAGAAGACAGATGGTTGTTTCAAGATCTACCCTGTCCTAATCTAACCCACTTTAAAAGACACTGTCATTTCCTCACTTCTCACAGTGGTTTGTGGTCATGCAACATAGAGGGCAAGGCACCTACTTCTCCCCTTGATAAGCGACTATTTAAAGATCCCATCTTACAAGCAAAGTCCCAGTACATGCAAGAAAAGGTCATGTCTTAACAAGAGATCCTTATACTCCTTACCTTGCAATTTTTCCACCAATATTTTCTCTTCAGTTTGGCTGCACTGGTTTCAAACTGTGAGGCACCTGCTTGCAATGCATCTGCCCGGTTGTCAAGCTCTGAGAGCTTCTGGTCTCTTTCTAGCACCTTGTCCACGTTCATTCTCATGATGTCTACCACCTGCAAAGGCATACCCCCACTTTAGATTCAACATATAGTAAAGCCAAGGGTCACCCATATGTTCACACTCTAACACATCATACTGTGATGAAACCAGGTTTTTGCCATTACAATATGTGATGACAAATACTTGGACAGAGTCTCAAAAGCCATGTCTATGAAAACAGACACAGTGAAAACAGGATGAACATAGCTATTCCATGCTCAGATGCACTTAAAAGTAAAGGGACATTATGAAGTACAGTAATTAAATTCATTAAAGCTTTTGATTCCCTTTAGCCTACTAGGTGCTTCACTACAGATGCAAAAAAACTGACAGAGATCTGTACCTCTACTACAGTTTGGTTGGCAATTGTCCAGTTATCAGTAAACCCAAGTTATCATTTTCCTTATACATTTAATATAATTAATTCAGTTAATATAATTTCCTTATTTGAACTAGAGAAATTGACTAGATAAAGCCATGGTAAGAGAAAAGATATGCCTTTTCTGACCAAGGAATTTGTTTGTTCTACAGGTTTTTCCCAGACAAGATGCCTTCTCAGACAAAATTTGAAGTCCTGCTGGAAAGTGGAGGAGATGAAATACCTTACCTGCAAAATTCTTCCGAAGGGTAGCAGGAGGCTCACATGCTCTCAGCGCACATCTTCAGCAAAAAGTGTGCACAGCCCGTACATAATGGGTAAGGTCTATTCATGCATACATCTTATAATTTGAGTTAGAGGAAAATCCCTTCCAGAAAACTTATAATCCTAACTAGAAATCCTGGATAAATTCATCACTAGTATAAAAGTTAAGTGGCACACAAATCTCAGTAAAGTTATGTCTTCTTATTCTAGCAGTGAAAATGGTTGCTGGTATGCTAAATTCTCCTAGTCTGTAATAAGGAAATCATATTATTTGCATATAATGCAATTTAACTATGGAAAAAAATCAAAAACAAAACAGACAAACAAACAAACAAAAAAACCCAACAAAAGCAGAATCATACATATACTTGATTTATATACTTTGAGTAGACACCAATAGTGAAAGAATATTTAAAAAGATTGACACTGGTCTAAGTGCTACTCCAAAACTTAAGAGATTTGTTTCCTTTGTCCAAACTTAAAACAAAATTTTCTTACTTTGTTTTTCTTACTTGTGTTTCCTTCCAAACATTTGATTCCATGTCAAACTTAATAGAAAATTAAAATAAAATCATTTATCAGCTAGTGTTTCTTTAAAATCTGTCTTGGTACTCTGTTTCATAGTCACAATTTTAAACTCTCTGGGAAATGCTGAAACACAATACTGTAAAATTTCTACTTCTTCTCTACTTTTTTTTTTTTTTTTCCAGAACTATTTATTGAATTTAACCTGAGTATCCAGCCAAGACAGTATTTTTATTAAATAAATAAATGTTTGTCTAGCCTAAAAGCACAATCTAAGCCTTGAAAAATAAGATCTAGGATGCCTAGAGAAATTACAGGAGAAAACCCAACATAGATATAGCTGAAATGCTGATTTCAGAGGACTGCCAATCATTTTAATAATATCAAAAATGCTCTCTCAATCAAAGCTGTGACCACTGAGTTTAGGGCTCACATCTGGAGTGCTGTGTGCAACAGCGCTGGGAGCAGAAAAATAGCCAGTGCACTCTGCCGTGGTGTTTGCTGCCACCTACAGATTACTTTCTCACAAGACATAAAAGGAAAATGGCCAAAATAAATCTAGCAAGGAAGATCAAATTAATGCTTCATAGATCAGAACCGTAGGTGCTATAATACCCAGTGACTTCATAGGACAGAAGGTCTCGTAGTGCTTTTCTCCCTTGGCTATTCCTATATTGACATTCAATGATTATCAGTATCTGCTCACCACATGCTAGCTGCTCAAAACCAGCTCATACTAATCTCTGCCTTCTTCTCCAACTGCAGTTGAAAAAAATTCAGGTCCTCATTACTATCTGTATAATCCTCCAATTCAAGAGCTACACACTCCTCTCTCTTACTCGATAAGAGTTTCTGTCAAAATAAATTTTTACTTAGCACAAGAAGACAAACTTGCATTGACTTGAGTTAAAAGTATCAGAATACAGATTATCTCAAACACAGAGTGGGTTTTCACTAGCCTCACTGGAGCCTTATCCATTGATTTGTTTGAAGAGCCCAATGTGTCTAACCTGCATCACTCTTTTTAAATAATAACTAGCAATTATTTGTCATCTTCCAGGGACAGTTACTTTGGTTGTCACTCACATAAACATTTACAGCACCATCATGATGTAGTACGTTCAGGACAAGAAGTTTATTTCAATTATTCTGACCTTAGAATGATGTTGAAATGTAATACTCTTTTCCCTACTTCAAGAGTCACTCAACATCAGTGAAGTTACACTGAAGTGAAAGTTGGTAATAATGAGAGAACTGAACCTAGGCATTTCTGTATACAGAGGATGTTCTTGGGATCAACTCCAAGCATCAGCAAAAGGGAGGAGAAAGAGTCCGGTTCTGACCTTCAGCAAAAAAACTTCTCAGAGACAAAGCTCAATTTGACAGGTGTATTTAATTCATCTTCAGAAAGGCATTTGAGTTCAAGTTGTGAGATCCTTTTTAGTTTATCCTGAGCTTTTGAAAATAGAAGCCTTTATGCACGTAAATAGTCATTTTCTAGCTTGTATTTTATTGACCTGGCATAAAAGAGTCATACAGGCCCTGGTAATTTCCTCATGGGCAGTAAGCAATTAGTTACTTAAGTCTCTGCACGGGTTCAGCAAAACTCTATGCTAAATATCCAGCACAGCAAATGTGCACAGCAAGTGTGCAGGGATGCTGCAGCTGGCGCTGGATGGCTGGTACACTCAGGGATGATACTCACAAGTAGTGGTATCCTCACTTATTCCTATTACCACAGCGATTAGATGGACACTGGCATTATAGGTGAGGGCACAGGGATTTTCTATACATTAAATAATTTAAGAAGCCATGCTGGAATAGGCACATATTCCTCTAAGGTCAGCCAGAAGGAGTGAGGACTTGTTGAAGATGTTGTGATGCCATGTGTGGGTGCCCTTCTGTGGGGGTGAATTGTAATGATTAATCATTACAGCTCTGACTAATAAACACAGCCCTCACCAGTATAATTTTCAAAGCCTACATGTATGAACAAGAGGCCAATGATTTGTTTGTATGAAACAGCCTGTAAGATTAGCATTCAAACTTTAGGAATACAGGAATACGTTAAAAGATCTGATTCACTATGACTTCTCCTCCTAACATGACCTTCTGGGACAAATTTCTGAAACAGTACTGATGTCCATATCTATCCTGCAGAAGTGTTACTGGTACATTAGTACAAAAGACATTCTGAGCACAGTCTGCCTCTTCATAAATGCTATTCTTTGGTAAATATCATTTCCCAGACCCAGTGTCTTCAGACAAGGAGTTGCTGGATCACTAGTGAGGCAAGCATCTTAAAGGAAGAAAAAAAACCAACAAAAAACAATCACATGAGCAGCCTTGGGGTGAGCAACTGATCATGTGAAGCCACTTACTTCATCCACTTGGGCTTGTGTCTGCTGCAGCCGTTTGTTACTTGACACATTAGTAGCAGGAAGTGGTCCTGCAGCCCCAGCACCAGTGGGTCCTTGGGTAGGAGCTGGAGCAGACCTAGATTTAAACCAGAGAACATAAAAAGTGTCTGAAACTATTTTCATTTATTCACTACTCTTTTCTTAGGATAAGTCGAAAGGAGGTGTCCACTGTCTGACAACACCCCTTCTACATTCCTGAATCACAACACTGATGTCCCATATTCCCATGTTCTGCAATTCATTTTCACACACATTTTGTCAGAACCGTATCAAACTGTTCGCCTTCCTAGCTGGTATAGGAGCCAGGGCTGCAACCCCATCTTCTTCCTCAGCACACTGAACGATGCATTCCCTTAATCCTCAGTGTCAGGCTGAAGGATAACCAAGTAAAGAAAAACAAAAGGAGAGGAGAAAGAAATGGAGGAGGAAGTGGGTCAAAATTGCACACAGTGTCACGTTAGTCATCTAAAGCACTGAGCAATGCTTAACCAACACTCTGGTGGTCACCAAATGCCCCAGCAGAACACCTAGCCAGGCTTGAATGCTTGTCTTGAACACTGGATTAATATTTGCAGCAATGCTATTAAAAGAGCCTTGATCTTACAAGCATCATCCCTTTTTTTAAGTATCAATATGGTTTCCCCCAAGGTTGCTTTAGAACAACTTCAGACAGAATGAAAGTCCTTTAGAATGCAAAAGATCAGGTCAGTCTCCGTACGTGAGCTTATGCAGCCATGACACCCTGCCAGCCTGAGCAGGGTCTGTCAGCCTTAGCCAGTTGTTATTCACACCCATACTTCTGGTGTGTGAAACCTCACCTTTCCTTTCAAGGGACTCTGCCACTGCTTCCTGCAGGGAAATAAAACCTTTCCTGAAGCTGCAGAGGAAATCCGTAAGCATGTGAACTGAAAAAATATCACAAATCCCACTCATGCATTATCAATGCCTTCCCACAGTGATGGACTGAGAGAACACTGTGTTTCTCTATGAATCATTCCCTATTACATCCTGGGGTCTGATTAATGCTGTTAGAATTATGGCCCCATTAAGACACTGTCAGAGTGCCTAGAGGCACCTAAAGTTAGTTCTCTAAAAGTACCTTGAGCTGCAAAATCCAGTTTGACAGCATGGCCTCTGGGCTGAGATCTCTACAGATGATTCTGACCCTCACACAGACTCCCAGTGATGGAGCTGCTGTTTGCAGCAGACCTGGAGCACTGCTGCATTTTACACTTTCTTTTTCCTACTGCATGTGAGAATGTCATCATCAAGCTTCAGCTGAAAGAAAATAATTTGAACTGTACACAAATTGTTCATGCTTTAAGGATCTCACAGTCATTATTAAAAACATAAAAGAACGGATGCTGCTGCCACCTGTAACGGGATTTATTCTGAGCCTACACTGTTGTCACAAAGGATCAAAATCCAACCATAACATATACAAGCCCAAATAATGCAAAGCATGATCACGTTGGAGCATTATGAACTTCAAAAGGAGTTCCTAGGACAACAATTGAATAAAAATTTAAATCGTTAATGTTTTTTTCAGTCAAGGAAATAATTGGCTTTTTCTCAGTCAACACAAACCAGTATTTTTTTCTAGGGAAATGTGTCATGCTGTTCACTACTAATAATGCTAACAAAGACCCCCTCTTGTGCTATGGACTGCTAGCATTCTGAACACTATGCAAGTGAAATATATGAGAAGAAGTGTTATTAGCCACATGTTTCCACAAATAAGCAGAGCTTATAAATGCAACAGTGTTCTTGGTCATATCTGTATGCTGCTGTATACCTTTTCTGCCAAGTAATTTTCACCTTTTTTTTTTTTTTTAACATACTTCCCAGGCAGGCCTTAAAATGATATAGCATAAAGTAGATACTTCCCAGTTTGTTCTCCTCCAGCTCCTTGCTATCATCTAATTTTGTTTCAGTTGTATTTCTTGGAATTCCTCTGCTTTCTCAGTAACAGGAATTTGTATTTTTACATTTGCCTTTACTATCCAGCAGGAGCTAAGGTAACTACCAAAGAGAATCTTTATGCTAAGGTACAGCAAGCTTGTAATTAACAGCCACATCTTAATTAATTATGTAAAATCTAATACAAGAGCAATCAGATCTGGGTGCTGCCTTCAGTGCAATCTGCTCTTACCAAACCTTTTCCTCAGAGCTCTGCCGGTAGGTCATTCTTTTACGTAACATCAGTTATGTTGCTCCCCAGCATGCCAGTTAGCACATAAGCAATCTCACCAATTGAAAGCAGGTGCTGGATCTGTGTATATACACAGCCAGCTATGAAGAAATGTTTGGCACTGTCCTAGTGATTCACTAAAATGATCTCAGCTGACTCAGATTTCCTCAGTTCTGGTTACTTGCAGGGCCTGAAGCTGGTAGGTCAAATTCATGACTAACAAATTTCTCATCTCACCTGGATGTTTTGGAAGCAATTTACTTCTTAGCTCTAACAGTAAAAGGGAGCTGCAGCTCTAAAGAAGAGAATATTTAAGGTATCTAGCATTAAAGTTCTCCATTTCAGCACCAGTTTAGAGAACATTAAGGATGACCATGTATCTAACGTTTGGGAACATTTGACGGACATACACTTTTATTTTTTTTCATCTGTGTGAACTGTATAAGAGAAATTTTTGTGTTAGTCAGATTAGGGAAGGGAGACACATGATGCAGAGCCATCACCATGCATGAGAGAAGCTTTGGTATGGTTTACATCAGGACCTTGAGAGCTGTTTTCAGCAACATGTTTTACGCACCCAAAACGTTTATAAAGTATCACCTGCGGGGCCTTCAAAGTCGTTATCCTAAAATCATTGCAAGAAGCAAAGGAAAAGCTATTATCCCTATATACACCTGGGAAATTGAGATACAAGGAGATTAGATGACTTGCTTAGTGGCACAGGAAGAGCAAAGCAGTCTAAGCCCCTTCCTTACCATCCTCCTGCTCCCCTCTTCTTCAGTTACTGAACACAAAGCAAAGTTCACAAACTACTTCTAAGAGCAGGAATCATTTCTGACCTTTCAGACATAAAGACTGACAAACACACATGGTTAAGGGTTACAGCAAGAAAAAAGTGTGAATTATATCAGCCACCTTAAGCTGGTATCAGCTGGCAAAGCTCAGCAGAGGGGGCAATGAAAGTGAATCAGTGCAGCAGCAGATTTGACTAATGATTGCTATAACAAGTCGAATGAAGGAAGCAATTTTCTATAAATCGCAGTCTGATTCCTCTTTCCTCAAGCCCTTCTCCCTGTCATTCTAATAAGATAGGAAATTGCACTGCTTTTCTTCCTCTTTAATTTTTTTTTTCCAACTGTCCAGGTACTGTATTTTTGTATTTTTTTGTATATTTGCTGTTGTAGCCAAACTTAGGTATATTTAAGATGCTGTTCTTGCATTTTTATTCCTCTGAAAGGCATCCATCCATTAGGGCTAGTCTGCGTAAGTGGGGTTTGTCAGAAGGCATTAAAGCAAAACAAACTGTACCTAATTATTAAAAATAATAATAATAATCAGACCACTTCAGACCACAGCAATGTACTGTTGTGACTTAACTCTAAAACAGTGATGAAAATTAACCACACGTGCAAATTCATACACTATTTTAGTGACTCAACATGTCAGTGAAGTAACTGTAGAAACAAATGGCTCACAGTTGTTCCTGGTGCAGAGTTCATTTGTGAATTCAGATGCATCTGAAAGCTTTAAGACAGGGATGATCTCTAAGGAAATAATAGAGCTCTACAGCACTGGGGGTTTGCTGTTAGTTTTGAATTTGCTTTATTTATTGTGCAGTAATAGCTAAAATAATTTTTGTCCTTTGCTGATTTGCAAAGGAGAATTTCTAGTGACAACATTAACAGTCTTCTGCTTTATAGAGTCACTGAGGTTGAAAAAGACCTCTAAGATCATCAGTTCTAACCATCAACCATCTCACTATGCCCACTAACCATGTCCCTCAGTGCCACATCTCCGTGGTTCTTGAACACCTCCAGGGAAGGTGCATCCACCACCTCTCTTGGCAACTTATTCCAATGCATTACCACTCTTTCTGAGAATAATTTTTTCCTAATATCCAACCAAAACCTTCCCTGACACAACTTAAGGTCACTACCTCATGCTCCTTCCTGGAAGGATTTGTTAGTTCCATGTTTTCCGACAATTAGATTCTTCCAAATGGGATCTTATTGCTACAGAATGTCAGTTTAGCCAACACCAGAGCAAGTTTTTCAATCAGTTTAACTACACACTGTTTGACACAGTCCCAACAAAACCCAATCTAACCAAACTAAAATTCTGTGCCAACCTATTTTCATGCCATCTTTAACTCCTTGAAGTTATGGGCCTTTCATAGCTTACGTTTACCTGTACAAACTTAACAGTAATACATGGCTGGCGCAGACATGGATGGGCTGCTGTGTTTCTGTCTGGGAAAGTACGTGTTCTTGTGTGTAGCCAGAAAGCTGGATATGTAAGCTATACTGCAACACCTCCTGCCAAGATTTTTACTTTTCCTTTAGCGAAATAAGAGTGCCAGGTTCTGTAACTCTTTCAGAAGCATGCACTAATTATGCCAGGAGAAGTTCAGAGAAAAAAGGCCAGTTTACTTCCAACGGTAACAAAAATATCAAATAAGTGTCCTTCAGAATTAGGTTCTCAGCCTCTTACAAGTAAATTGTCATGCCTGTGAGGTGACAGGTCTATTCAAAAGGAAACCCTGGTTAGATAACACTGATTAGAGACCTACTTAGTTCGGAGATGCACACACTCGATAAGGGACTTCAGTTTCAGACCTGTTGCCCAATAACTGTATTTCCTTCAGATTTCTAGCTGATCTTCTCTTCGGTCACTGTTCCCCACCTCCAGGTTAATTTTATCCTTGCTCTCATTCTGCTAATCTCACTTTCACAGGGAAACAAAGCTGCTCCATGGAAGGAAAGAAGGTCATGATACCATAGAACTGATAGAGTGAAAAGCTAATTAGTCTGTTGACAGAGAGGTGTCTCTACTGTGTTAATAGACATTTGCATACCTGGGGATGGAAATGTTACAGAAGGGTGTTTCCAGCTCTCTGAAATTTCAGGGGGAATAGAATCAACTCTTAACAAGACCAAATAGGCTTCCCTTACTGCCAGGGAACAGTCACTGTTTTAACGAAGATGTTGCTCTTACCTGAGACCTTCCTTATTCAGTAAAAACATGATCATAGCCAATTAAATGGCTGCAGTCTAACTTAGGCTCACTGCATTCTAGAACTATCAATTTTAAAATGATTTCTCATGCTATTTGTAATAATTGCGCAGTAATGAGTAATAGTGAATTGGTGGTAAGAAAAAAAATCACATATAAAAGGAATTAGCATTTTGAGATGTGTTAATTTTGTGAAGAAAGTTCTGCTTTGAACACATCTCTGTTCCCAAATGTGATTTTCATGTATTACTGGCAATATCCTACAAGGGCTCTCCCTTATTACTAAATATTTACGCTGCTCATCAGCCAAAGATAATACCCTGCATTTAAAGTCCTGGGAACACATTTAATTAAATACTCTCATCAGTTTATTATGACTGTGTTGACCATATGCTGTGCTAAATACGTACATGGAGGAAAAACAGAGGAACCTTAAGACATCATCTTTAATTTGATCATCGCTTGTTACGCTAGTAATAACTGATTTATTTTCTCCAGTATCTTATATTCACGCCAAATACAAGGCCCAAAGCACCCAAATTCTTAAGCCAATTAGTACAGCCAAATGATTTCTGTGACAAAAAATTTGCCAGAAAGAGTTGCATTATTGCCATAATTTTTATAAATTGCAGTCTTCACAACACCCAGTTGTGGTGATTCGTGTGAGGTCTCTGTTACTCAGAAAAGTAGCACAATGCAGATTCCTTTTCTGAGATATCAACATTCCAGATTTTTTAGATCCTTTCCCCTTGCTGTCATCTTTTGCAAAGGCTGTGGCTTAGATGAGCTCAGCACAATGCAGGGATATTGATTCACGTGTTAACCACTGACCAAGCTTTGCAGACAGTCAGACAGATTTGCCTGAAGGATGAGGCAGGGTGTTGGCATACACATTTTAGGTTCACAAATTAAAATTGAGGATAACACCCTAAAGCCAACTGTCTAATATATGCTTGTGTTAGGTGATGAGTTATTCCAACATTTCACAGCTACAAGGACTACAAATATACATGCTTAAATACAGAGCACTGAAGTAATTAAACAACTCTAAAGAAAACAATCTCCTTTTGGGGTAACTTCCCTGTATTGAACAAAACGTTACCAACTGTAGTTCCATACTGTTTAGGTTTTTTCTCAGAAAGAGATTAATTTGACTATTTGAAACTACCTACAATCTTTATCCTAAAAAAGTTTTGATTATGGAATTAAAGCAAATTCAGGTATAAAAATTATCTTACATATTTTTTAATTTAATCTTTACAGTGACATTAACATTATAGTGTAAAAATACATACGTCATTTACGTCATTTAAATTCTTAATTTGCATCAAACTACTCTGGATTGAAATTAACAGATCAGTAAAAACTGCAGAAAACTCATCATATGAAATACTAATTATAGTTAGTAACTAAAAATACATTCAGTACAATGTATCAAAAGACTGTACTGCACTAAAAGACAAGTTTTAAAAAAGAAGTATTCTCTTCATTTTCTGGATAGGACTGACCATACCATTATTCACAAGATTTCAGAATTACCAGGCCTCGGGTGCTTACAAAAATTCCTCTTCATCTGCTGAAAAACTTTCTTTTTGCACAACTAACTGGTGCAAAAATCAGCTCTTCGATCTGCTTTTGTCACAAAATGGTTGAAGAATTGGTTGAAAAATTGGTTGAAGAATTGTCCGAATTGGTTGAAGAAAAATACTTCAACAATCCAGCACTCAGCTGAATTTCAAATCATTTAAAGGTATACATAAACAAACTGCTCTTACAAAAAGTACCAGATTCTAGTTAACAATCCTTATCCTCCATCAGCCCCTTGTGTTTGCTTCTTAATCCAATCCCTTTGAGAGCCTTCAGTTTTGCCCCGGGTATTAAAAAACAAACAACAACAACGTTAAAACAAACAAAATCCCAAAACAAAGAAAAGTTTCACCAGAGAAATCAAATCCTGGTTAACTGAAACAAGGCTGGATTAATGAAAATCCCCAAAGCATACTAGGCTATGGGAAGGAGGAAACATGACAAAACAAAGCTTTGCTCAGTGCCTGGGCAATTAAACTTGTTCACTTCAAGAATGAAGTGATAAAGGCTCTGAAAATGCAGTCAGGATCATTGCTGTTGTTTTACCCTCCATATTAGATGGAAACATAGTTTGCCTTGGAAGCTATAGAGGCAACATGTAAATATCTAACAAACATTTCAAAAATTCAGGAGTCCAAGCCCAGTGTACATTTGCACAAGACAATAACGCTAAACATCTTGATCTGCCAGAAAATCCAGATTCAAAAAACTCTATTTTCAGCCTCTAGATCCTTAAGCAAATATCCAAGTCCCATCTCTGAACAGAACTGATGAAGTTCACGCTGACACGGCGCGCTACGTTCAGACTACCCCTCTGTTCTCAGGCAGAGGAGAGAGAACATCCACTATTTCTAACTTTCTGTGTAGGCTGCCAGGATCATGGGCTAAACCCAAAGGAGTAAACAGGCAGCAGCTGGGTAGGGAGTGGGAGGAGAGGATCTAGGCTGAGTTTGACTCAGTCACCCCCCTACTCACTGACTCACATACCAGCGCAGTAGAAACTGCTGCAATTTGTGCTGGTTGCAGTCAGGTATAAATTAGCTCTGATACAGAGGAGCAAGGAGTAGTAAGACTGACGTGCTTTCCCTGCTTTTAAGGAATAATTTTTTGGGATGGAGAATGCTTCCTATGCCTGTCTTTTGAAAAGTCCAAGCTAAAGCCTAGGATTCTTTAGGACTTTCTAGTGACCTGTAAATTACTGCATAGCATTCTCAGGGCTTCACACAGAAATTAACTATTATCATTTCTTGCTCGCAAAGCCACTCTTTAAGCTCTCTCCGTCTTTCCATTCACTGGAAGGCAAAGTATTACCCTTCTACAATTCTGATTGGGATACAGATACAAAAGTTTGGCAAGTATTATTTCTGGAGTTCCTTTTTGTTGAAAAAGCTATACAACAACTATCCCAACTAAATACTGGGAATTAAATCCACCTGGCTACCTCAAATTCAGCCTATCCGCAGCAAAATTAAATGCACTGGTAGAGCTTTTATTATTATTTTATTATTCTTTGGTCCTGCATGTTTTCTGTGTGAGTCATCGTGCTGTGCCAGTACTGTAACGCAGGCCTGGCACAACAGGTTTCAGACATACAGTACCTTAGGCACTGCACTACCTGGAACCTCGAGCATGGATGGCATCATGGAGTTCCAAAGAGGAAAGAAAGTACATGGCGGTTCCCTAGGTAACAAAGAGATACTACTAACAAAAAGAGGAACACAGAAGTAAATAAATAAGTGCTTGCAGTAAATGGCCGCAAGCATAACTAACACTACTGGATACTGCAGAGAACAGAGTGGAGCAGAGCATGTAAATTCATGTATCTTGTGTCAGGGAGGAAACAGGGAAAATTCTTCCCCTAATTAGATGAAATGATGTGCTTTTAAGCAGCCAGGATCACCCTGCCTCCCAGCCCTCTTCCTCTTCTTACCTCCTAACTACTTTCGCAACATTTTCACATTACAGCTACTAAGTAACAGGAGGTTTGCAGAAAGTGAGTCACTCTCATGTGGCTGACAGGCCGGAGTGCAAGAGGGAGATTAGTGACCTGACATTGCACAGCCCCAAATATGTTGTACTGCCAGATAACCAACAAGGCCACTGAATGTAGCAAAACTTAATAAACTATAAGTACTTTAAAAGGATGTAATTATAGTCATGGTTTATAATTATCACAGATAGAAGAGGTAAGCTAAAAAGAGTGGTATACGTTAGATGCACAGCAGACGTGGCATTAGGCATTCCATATAGATAAGGTATTCCCTTAGTTAACTAGCCAATAATTAAATTAGATTTTATGTCACAATATGAAAGTGATGGGCTTTGGACTGACAGCAAAAATTTTTCTACTAAGAAAAAGGGAAGTGGTACAAAGCCACAGAAGGTTAGTTAATTACCAGTGTGAGCAACAGATTTTGACAGAATTGGGAATATTGTGGCAAGAGACATCCTTTTGACTGATGTTTTACTATTTTTTTTTTTTTTTTTTTAACAGAATAATGGAAGATAGATCCATCTGAAAAAGGCCTCAGGAGGTCATCTTTGCCATTACCTTATCTCCAGGCAGGACTGACCTCTGAATTTGAAACAGGTTTGTCTGTCTCAATCTTGTCTGTTGTTTTTGTTGTTGTTTATTTGTTTGCTTTTCCTAAAAGAGATCTGCATCAGATGTTTTGATGGTTTGTTTTTTCTAACTCAAGCAAAGCTGATAGCAACAGACTGCCATCCATCTTTACAAGTACGTTTTGTAATACTTAGATTTAGGCCCATAAGTGAGGGCCAACCAAAGCACATCCATAGAATAGACTGAATCAACTATAGAATAAACACTGACTATATAGAATAAAAACACTTGTGAGTATGAAAAATTTTAGTGCCTGCACATATTAGACAACTGCAATTCAGAGCTGTTCTCTCCATTTTTAAATTGTTATACTCTGGGATGCTTAGTTATTGGTAGATACTCTGAGAATGCCTTCATTTCACAAGTTTGTTGTATCATTTTGTACTTTCATTTTGGTTTTTTTTTTGTTTGTTTTTAAGAACTTTAGCTCAGCCTTCAATCTTCCAACATGCCATTTTATGTCTAGAACTAACTAGAAATACTACTTACCTACCCACCTGAATGTATGTGCACACAGGTCAGAGACTTTTATTGAACACAGTAAGATTATTCTCCACCTACCTTTGAAAATAAAAAGCGGCTAATTTGGCACAGGCTTGGCTTTTACTTGGGAAAAATGCCCTGATGAGCTGCATAATATGAAAGGCTGTCTAATCATGCAAATTCAGAGCATTCTGTCAAATGAATATGCCTGAATCACACACACCGAGTTTAACTCACACTGAAAAAAATGATAGCAATTGCAGTGCTCTGTCATTTTAAGAAAGTAATTACAGTAAAATATTACTGTCACAACTCCACATTGTATCAGGCCATGTCCAAAGGGCTTCTAATAGTAGGGTATAACTCCTCCTTACCGTTTTAGATGTCTTCTGGTGCAACTGTCGATGTTCAAGAATAAAGAATGCTTTCACTTAATTCGTTAAGGGAAAAAAAAAGGAACATATGAAGAAGACATTAAACTATTCTGACTACCTTGTATGAACGAATGCACTGAGTTGAACAAAAGAAAGCAGATGCAGACCCGCATCTTCTAATTGTTACTTTTATTAACTTGTCAGTTATTACCTTGAAGATATGAATTGGATTCATTTAGACATTTCTGTTTTACCACAGAATGAAGCACAAGATTCAGTAACAGGTGCCAATAATAAAAAAAAAAAGTCTGTTAGTAATGGCTTGCTTTATTTTTATCCTTTCTAGGTTAGCTTGCTTGGAAAAAAAAAAAAAAAAGCATCAAAGCAGGACAAATACTCCATCCACTGGCCTATTTGTAGAACAAACTTTCATGACACATTGTCATAACTCTCTATTTTGTGTTTTCCTGCCATTTTGTGGCAAGTGTCCCCAGGGAGGTTTTTTTATTGGTACCAAACTGAATCTTATTCCTTCCACTTGTCTAAAACATCAGCAATATTCAAATTATTCCATTTATGTCCTAGCTTACAATTTCATTAATTAAAAAAAAAAAAAACAAAAAAACAAAAAAACACAACAACAACAAAAACATTTGCAGACTATATTATGAACTGTTCCATGAGGACTCAAACCAATAAAGCTTGGATTCACACCCAAATTGCTACATTACTCCCCAGTCAAACAAGTACCATCAGCTTACCTCCCTTACCATTTTGCAAGACCAGCAGTGTTGCCAGTTCCAGCCACATCCACTGCCCTTCCCCACCCTTCCACATCTAGTGAACATCAGACAGCATACAGAACATTTGCTAGTGGTGAAGCCTGGACTATCCCCACATATGGCTGGAGACAGTAAGAAAGATCTCCTGAGCTTCCCTGGGAGACTTTCCCTCTGCTGGAAATGGTAATCTGGGTCTCATGTCTACCTAGCTACTGATATTGCAGCAACATTTAGGAATTCGAGTCTATGAGGTCTTCAACACTCCTCCACATTTAGCAGAACAGTGAAGATGCAGTCACATAAGTTGAACTTCCTTGAGAGCACAGACTCCATTTAAAAGACTTGCATCCATACACTTCTTTTTCAGCCTCTAGTTTTGCTATTGCTATTCTAACACATCATAGTTCTCTGGTAGACGAAGAGGCTTCATTTTCAGTAAAAGTGATACAACAAAGGAGCAGGCAATCATTCAGCTCTCAAAGGACATAGCTGCTTCTGTTCTTTTCTTCTGCATTGTCTCAACTGTCCTGAATGAAATGAGAACATGAAAAACATGGAGCATTTTGAAAGTACAACTAAAAGCATCGAACTCAAATGTCTGTGTTGATTTAACTTTAGAATAAAATTCCAAATATTTTTGCCTGAAAATCTATATGTACGTCCGGTGAATAACAATAATTAGTCCAAACACATTAAGAAAAACCCTCCTGCAGGATTGTGGTGAAACTGTTCAAAGCTCAATAATCAGAGTACTTTGAATTTTCTTACAAACAGCAGTTCCAATGGGCTTCTGTCTGCAGAACAAACTCTTTCTGTATAATAGCAGCTGAAGAATGTTTAACTTCAAGCTGAAATAAAATGGATGATTGAATATGAATGACTTTCTACATGCCTACTCTACTGACTAACCATTCTCATATGATCAATTAGATGATACATTTTAAGGGGCATTCAGGATTTGTTTTATAACATCCCTTTCAAAAGAGAATGGCAGCAAACGAAGACTCACACGTACAGCAGTTAACATCATCTGCAACTTAGCATTTAACAAACACCAGTAATTTACCATTTGCCCACTTTATGCATACTGTTTTATATTCCAGTTATGTTCTTAATTTTTTCCAAGTATTTTAATAATCCTAGGAAAAACAAATGATAGTTTATATATAAAATTACAATCTGCAGCTGAAAAAAATGCTTGTGGCTTCACTGTTCGTTCAGTTTAGAGCAACTCAGTATCTGCTTCAGAATTTATACAGCAAACATACCAATCCTCAAGCACCATTACTAAGAGGTTTGTTTTTTCTTAGGTCAGGATAATTGATGTGAGAAAAAAGATGCTGACAGAACATACAACTGTGGAGAGAAAAAGAATTCTAAACAAAAAATGGCTTGTAACATCATTTCTCTAATTTTATTCCCCACAAACTCTCCAGTGGAAAACAAAGAGGGAGAACTAGTGGTACTTCATTATTGTTTACAGATAGCACCTCAAAATAAAAATTTCATTTCTTTAGGACAGTAGTTTTAAGTTAATCCAGCAAGAGGTTTACACTGACCAACTGCACAACAGACTTCCCAGCAAGGACAACTCTGAAGCTATGGATGGATAGTCTGACTACCTGGTATGTGCTATGGAGTGAAATACAGGCTTCTAATCTGCACACAACTGAAACAAACAACCTCCAAAGATAGATTTGTACCAAAAAAAAAAAAAAAAAAAAAAAAAGAGAAAACCTGTAGCAGAAAAAAAGACATGGATGTTTAAGAGTTTCTAATTGGGTGAATGAATCCTCATAGGTAACACATGCCTTCTGCAGTAAATTAAGAGGTTTATAGGGCAGTAGTTCAAAAACACATTCATTTCCAGATTTTCTTTAAAATTAATCTGTTACTATCTCTTGGAGACTGAACAGACCTTACAAAGAGCATTGGCTATGAGATCTACACCTTATTCAGTGCCTGAGTATTCCACACGCTGAATTTATTTTGCTACATTGGTGGTACAGACAACCCAAATGTATTTCAACCCATGGAAAACTTACTCTTTCTATTCACTATCAGGGCAAGCCCTGATACTTTTGCTTGAGTGATTATTTTTTTTTGTAATTTGTGAACATCCAACCAAATCTCTTGAGATCAAGAAGAGAGTAAATGCACTCCTGCAACAGCTATTGCAGGAGAAGAGTTGTTTATAGTGGGATTCCCATTATTGCTTCTATTTGTAATTATCCTTGTAACTATCCTTGTAACTATTTAACTCCCATCCAATTAAGCACAAATTCTGGATAATGAGACACCTCAACTTACAGTGTCTGTAATGCAGATGAATCTCTATCACTGTTTTTTTTTTTCAGCTGTTAGCTTACAGGGACAAGGAGCATCTCTTGCAATATTTGTATATGATCAAGAAGAGCAGTGCCTCTGAACTCTGTTTTATTGTGGGTCTGTTGTTCCTTTCAAGCAAATATGAAAAACGAAGGAACGCCTAAAACTCTGTCTCAGCCACACTAATCCTGTGAAAGCAATGACTCACCTTGTAATGGCTTTCCATAAATTAGACAGTTAAAAATGGGTAGAAAGCGTGAAACCATTAACACTTCCTGTAGTGTAAATTCTCTCACCCCTTGTGAAGAAATGCATGGCAGTAAAAATAAAAGATGAAGGTGTCAGCACCCATCACGTTTAGATAAGTTGTTAATAATTCAAGTCTTCCTCCTTTGGAGCGTACAGTTTTAGAATGAATCATTCTTTATTTCCTTTTTCAAATGAAAATTGAGGCTGTTTTGTTCAGAGATTCTATGTGTTTTCTTCCCAGCTATTAAAAGAAGAGATTAAAATGGCTAATTACATGTGATGCCAGCATCATCCCACAGTAGCACTGTGCTGTAGCAGTGTTTGGTATGTGGTCATCTTCCATGCATCAGCACAGAAATGAAAATGATTGGTGATAAAACTGTCAACACTGGAAATAAAAGCAATACAAACTTTGTGAATCAGAAAGATGTGGAAGAAAGGGGGACAGTGCACTTTTGTACCTGTGAATAGTCTTTGGGAGTAGCACTCCCTCTCACTTCACAGAGCAGGTCAGTCACCTCAGCCTGGCAAGAATAGCATGTGCTGGCAGGGCTCCACTCTGGTTACTGCTTTGTAGAAGTAAGTGATAAAATACAAGCTGAAAACTGTTGTTTCAGATGCCAAGTTTAGATACTTGGCTGCTATACTAAGACTGGTGGTTAAATAAATAAATGAAGCCTTTATTCAACATCCTATTTTATTACTTTTGAAGGAATTAAGGAAACTTGCTAACTACAAGGTGCCAGTCTACTAGCCTTTATATACACAAATCTCTATAAGGCCCAGAATCTAACTGACAATCATCAATTGCAGAAGAGTTTGGTTAAGCTCCACAACCCTAAATATCTATTTCAGATGCTAAAAGCAAAAGATATAACCAGATGCCAGGCATAAAGTGCATAATCTCATTAATCTCATGATACAAAAAGACTATAGCAGTGCCATTCTCCTTGAAAAGGTGAGAGAATCATGAGGGCCTCATACTCAGAATTGGCAAAAGCCTCAATACCCTGACAATTCTTTACAGACTGCTTAAATTAGCCATTTTCAATTACTGCCTCTGTATTTCTTTGTATCCTGTTATCAGGAACTCTGAATATCACTCAGGTCAAGGTCTCTTGCCTGCTCATTACATCACAAGAAGTTTTTCCAGTGCTCATCACACATGAACATTTCCTGATTCATGAGGAGGGTTTCTCTCTTTCCCCCTTTCATAAACTCTAGGTATTTTGTACTCTAGCAGGACCTTATCAGGCTGCTGAAGTGACTTTAAGAGTTACTACACACAGTTAGCCTAAGAGGGTCTGGCTGCATTACGGGATGCATTAGTCTGTAGTCCAGCAGCACAGAATGCTGCTGCAGAGGAGGATTACAACCCACAGGCTATGTTGACACCATGTATGTGGAGTCTGGGCGAAGCATGAGGAAAGAAATCTCTACTCCCACTCAGAGAGCTTTAGCTACAAAAAGCTACAACATATAATCTCAGGTATTTAGCTAGCCATCTAACTGTATCTCCAGCAAAAAACACTGGTCTATTTTCCTCTTTTATGTTGAAACCTATTATTTCCTTCAGGTATTTTTTTTAAACGTTAATCCATTAACTTTATGTGCTTTGATCTTTCCATAGGGAATTTATTTTCTCTCTTCAAAGACAGAAAGAGAAGATACTTTCCCCATTCTCCCCAGCCCATAGCTTATATTCTCTTCACGTCACAGCATGACTGCTTTTTTCTTCTTCCCTTTTTCTTCTTCTCTTTTTTTCTTTTTAATTTATTAACATTTAAGAAATCAAATTTCAATTTAGAAGTGAGACTGACGGGTTTATTCCTGATGACAAAAGGTGAATGTGGTCTCTGATGAAAAATCTGGAAGACATTATGCACACACTGCTGGAGCAAACACTCAACGAAAGGTTTGTTGAAGCAGAGCAGCTGAGGGAGAGCAAAGATACTCAAAGGTAGTCACAGACCAAAGGTGAGGAAAGAGGCAAAAAAGAGCAAGGCAGAGTTAACTGTTTTACCCCAGTAACCCACTTTCCCCATATACGAGCCTTACTGGGTATCTCCTCCTACCAGCACCACGCTATTGCAACCTACTGCTCCTCTATTATTAAACTAGTGTTTATTAACAGATGCATCACCGAGCACCCAGCATGCTTGTAGGAGTTACAGAAAATCATGAGTAACAAAAGTCATCACCCTGAAGCCATCATCCTAGACAAACAGTGAGCAAAAGTAGCTGCAGACTGCTTTATTTCCAGGTACCTTGAGAGAAAAAAAAACAAAAACAAAACCTCAGAAAGAAGGTAGAAGTTTCAACTTCTTAGAAAATGTGTCCATTTCTGGAACGTTGTGACAGAGACACAGTCTCACACCAACTCAGTTCTGTGAGACAAATTTGGAGCACATCAGCAGCAAAGGAAAGATATTATTAAAGCTCTGGGACAAATATAAACTCTACTCTCTATTTCTCTGATGCTATAGACAAATGATAAAATATTTGTTAGTGTTTTCTTATCAAACAAGCAACAAGGATGCTTACAAGCTTGCCATAAAGGATACCTATAAACTTGCAATAAGGAGCGGATAAAAAGATAAGCACCAATAACACATCCAATGTAGAGAAAAGCACTACTGGGAAGAAACCTGGATTACCTGAACTGGGACAAACACCACCTCAGTGAACTGAGATGAGGCTCCCAAAAGAGGAAGCTCTTTCCAGTACCATCCAACAGCTAACTTTTCAGTTTTAGATAGTCTGAAAAACAAACAATTAAAACAAATTGCCTATCACAAAGCAACCCATTAATTCACACACATGCGAAAACATCAGCCTCTCCGGATTTTATTTCCAAACAGAACAAAACACTGAGCTGTTAAGAAAAGCATGCTTTGCATCATAGCATCCATATGCAGAGGATAGCCCTTGCATAGCATCATGGAAACATCTAAACTGGGTGTCCACCACACTCACTTGCACAAAACAGCTGCCACTAAAAAACATGAGCAATTTGAAAAAAAAACCTTCATGCTCCTAGCCAGAAATGTTTGTTCCAGTTCTGAATATCTTCTCACCCAGAAATCTCACGCTTCTCTCAGAGTATTAAGATCTTCTCTCAGTTCTTGAAAGGCCAACTTATTTGCTTATGATCTTTGAGTGTTCATTCTGTGTGTTCATCTGAAGAGCGGTTCTATATAAAATCTATGTGGTACATGGAAATACAAAGCACGTTGTTTTCTCTGGAAGGTTTTACTTTTCCAGAAGAACCTGATTTTGGCAGTAACAATAAGGAATTCTTAGTAATTTGGGGGCACTTAGAACTATGTTAACTAAATATAATCCTTGAGTCTTTTTCTTAAGGGAATGCAGAACCAACTACAATATCTTCCTTTCTTTTTTTCCATTTTGAAGACAGAAGGACTGAGACAGCACTGATTTCCTTCTGTGTGTAATACAGTGAGACAGTGTGATGCCTAATGTAGCAATGAGTTGTGCTTGTTCACATTCTACATTCCAGTCTATCCTTAGATTTTCTTTGCTCAGTCTATCTGCATGCATAGTAAAAATAAAGCAGAAACAATCTACTCCATCTCAAAGGCACATGACCCCAATTCAGCCCTGCTCATTGACAGACATGGGTTAGCAACAGGAGTGATGGCATTGCCTCAGTAATTCTTCCTGCCTGAATATAACATAGGATCCTTGCCCTGCTGAAAATGAAGGAATGTGATACATTTCCCTATTTCTCTTCACTATATTCTCAGTGTACACATACAGTACAAACAAAGCTCGTCAACTTTTGTCCAAAAAGCCCTTTAACTAGGAACTGGGAAAGAATGGCTCAGCATGACCATCTCTCTACATCTGCACGTACATAACAATAACATCTAGAGTTAGTTCTAATACTTATGAAAAGAGTTTGGGAAAGAGAAAACCTGAAATTTTAAGTCTTCCTTAAGTGACAGGACTGGGCTGTTGATCTTTTCAATGATCACATGCCTTGCATTTCTGCAAACACCAAGGCATCCACAATGCTGCTGTCTGATGTAGGAAATTAAAGTAAAAGAAGTAGCCGCCACTTCAATGATTCTGATTTTTTCTGAACTGAACCCAAGATAAGAATTTATAAAATAGAGATTGGCAGAGGAAAAAACATATGAAGGTCTTTCTGAAATTCAGAAGTTCTGCTTGGCTTAAAAAAAAAAAAAAAGAGTCAAGGCCCTCATCTTAATTCTTCAAATACTCTAAGTGAATTTTCTTCTGACTTCAGCCTGCAATCAGTCTTGTCCCGCATGAAAGAAAGAAGCCAAGTTTGCTGAGTTTATTCTCTCAATAAGAAAGCCCAGATCAATAAACGCAGACTACTCTACTTGGACCGAATTAGAGGAAATTGTAGCTCAGAGCAGAGGGATTCCCTTTGTTTATTTGAGGAATTACAGCAGTCCTGTTTCCTACCACCACTGGCTGCCTGTTAGGTATATTTCTGCTGTTAGAGCCCAGAAACACAGTGCTGCTATCACAGCACAAACTCAGAGGAAGGCCATATCCAGGGAAGTTAGGCTAGGAGCCCTCCATCCCTTGGAGGTGTAGCTGATGCTCAGAGGTTGATAAATCTAAATGAAGCAGCCTCAGGAAGGGAGAGGTCTCAAACATTGACAGACAAGTCGCATTCACCACGGAGAAGATTCAGGGCAGGCACATTTCAAGTTAGATCATCTGCAGTGAAACAACAGAGAACTGTATTCAGTGTATGAGTCACTGCCTAAGACACCTGGCTGCCAGGGACTGTTACGTGACTGGTGCTGTCAAGAGACAGAATGTTTGTTTGGCATAGCAAGCTGCAAGTGTAAACACCTATATTCGTCTCCTCTTCCCCATACACTTACTGTGTTGCTATCCTTGCCCAGTACTCACAATACTTCTCTACTACCTCTCAAATGAGAGGCATTCCTCATTTATTGCAACTTATTTCACCGTAGGTCCCAGATGTCAATTTTTTTAAAGATATGAAGAAATATTTATCAAACGTTCTCTGTTGTTATTTACAGCAATGACCATCAGTTTCAAAGTAGAAGTTACAGAAATAAACATAAGCCTTTCAGAAGATCTTTTCAACCCAACGTTTTGCAAGTGGTCACATATATCCAGACACCAAAGCACAACTACTCCAATCAGGTTGGATGGGGAACAGCTTCCTTTACTGTCAACCAGATTCACTCCTATAAACAAACAATGACAGAACAAAACCAGACACAAGCAGTATCACCACACTTAATGTAACAAATGAAATGCAGTTTTAACATTTGGCTAGTCACTAGTTAACTTGTCAAATGCTTTTACAATATTTGGAGATTTTTCAGATTCCCTCAGCAGAGTATATAATGCTTAATTAATAGGGAGCAACCTTCTGAGCTACATTTTTTCTACATTTTTTAATGCTTTCCATCAAGTTATGCTGTGCTGCTGCAGCATCTCAGGGTGAAGCTAATTTGTATAGAACTGTATAGCAATATGACATAGAGCCAGTGAGAATCCTCCAAGGATTTCAGATTTAACTTCCTGTGCTGATCTGATCTCTGGGACTCCTTTTTCCTCTGCTGGTTAGCAGCTCATCTTCTAAAGGGCTTTAGTACTAGCAACCATTCAGTGCCTTATAGTGCCTGGAGTACTTGTTACAAGAAGCACCATTTTCTCCAAAACTACTGCAAGTCTCTCCAGAATCTTGATACCTCTTGTACAGTCACAGTTCTAATGGATGCGAAGCTCTGCTCTTCTCCCTGAGAACAGTATTTCCTTTCCCAAGGTGCAGACCACCTCTTGATTCATCCACACTCCTTATCTGACACATTAAACTAATGCATTTCCTTCCCTTAATGCCTGATTCTGGAACTGTTGCTTTATTCTAAGTCAAAGTCCCTTCGTTCTTCACAGTATATGTCACTACCCTTACTCCTCATGAGATAACAGTGGGGAGAATGGGCTCAGGACTGAGAAGAGGCTTTACTTCTAAAACTATATCGAAGAAGGTCCCCAGCAACCAGCTTTCTGGAAGTCAGCAGTGAAAACAGTATCAGCTTGTACAGTTCATAACTGGCTTTGCCAGATGGGAGTTGAACAAGAAAGCACCTGTCAGTTATGGTTACAGTTAGGAGCTCATTCTACTGCTAAAACTTTTCAGTCTCTGCACAGAACTTAAAATCAAATCCACTTACCCTCCTTAGAGTTAACTGGATAAAACTGATTGTCAGAACAAGGTCAGAGCAAGGGCAGTGAATCGGTACTGCAGGGGTTTCAGCTTCAGCTTCACTGCTCTAGACACACAGACGTTATTTAAAGATAAAATAAAATAGATCATATTGCTTCATGTACACTAAGCAGTTGGGAAATGACATGCAAAATGTGCAGCTTAGTGTCAAGATGCCATGATGTGATATATTCTGCCTTTTCCTTCCCTTCTAGTCTTCTTAGGAGAATTCGTTCAGTGCAAAGAAAACGTTCAGTGACTTGAAATATTTCTGTATGTATATCATCTAGTCAACAAAATTGCTGAAAAAACATCACCGTGTGATCTTCGTGGATGTGTGGGAGAAGGTATCGCAGCTGTCAGGGAATGACTGTACCACTCCTTGCTGGAAAGAAGTCAAATGTTTCAGAAGCAGTCATTTATAGTCTGGTGGGATTTCTGCTAAACACACGGGATGTACAGACTGTCGATAACTTCCAGGAAGATAACTGCTGATTCATCCTGGCAGGACCCGCTCTCAGGCTGAGCTCTCCCTAGATCCCAATCAGCAGAAAGGCTCCCAGCTATAACACTGACACCAGCTCAAAGGATTCTACTTTGAAATTCTCACATAAGCTGATGGTCTACAAGCAATCACTGCATCTCAGGCTGCTTTAGAAGTGTGAGAAACAACTAGAAAGCCAAAGTCTTCCGGAAAGATTCTTCTGCCATTTGGCACATCTGTGGTGGAAAACAAAACCAGCCATATTTATACACAATTCTGTCACCTGCAAATACAAGTATTTGGCCAAAAACAATCCTCGGAAATCAAGCCTACAGCATTCACCACTCCCACCCTTTACAAGGGATGCAAAGTCATCTTGCCAGAGTTTTGCTTACTGATGCTCAATCTGAAGCCTATTTAGGAATCCTTGCATTTCTGCAAATAGACAAGTCTAGATATCTTATGTCAACAGTTTTGAAAGGTTTGATCCCACTGAGGATGTTTCAGGTACACAAAGTTGCCAAACATTTTAGCTGCTCAGTGATAGCACAAAGCGCTCTACACTTTCCAGGATTAGGTCACAACCCTCCTTTTGCTGTTATTGATTAAAGCTCTTTGTTTCTTTGCTTCCCTCCCCCTTTCCCTATCTGAATTGTCACCAAGGGTGACAGCTATCAGGTGCATCTATCCTCTGTGCACACACTGGAAATTGATACTATTGGAGACACATGAAGAAAAGAGAAAGGGGAACATTCAGCAGCTATCAGCAAATCTAACCAGAATTCAAAAAGCTTTTCCACAGATCGACCTAAATGAGAGAGAGGTTTTGTTTTTTTCCCTTTATAAGCATTGTTGAGGATCAGAGCAGTCAGAAATGTTTAGTATTAGAACTCCTTTCTAAACTCCAAAAATTATGCACAAAACACCTAAACACTAAAACACATTATAGGAACCCTTCCATGCAATAATCTGTGCCAACAGCTGGAGGATGACAGTAGATAAGTTTGTGTTTTCAAGCAGCAGTGCCCTTTGCCTTACTGCAGCTCACCATAATTAAGGCCCTGAGTAAGGCCAGATTCACCAGCACATTAAAGAGGAGCTATTTTTGTATGTGAACGCAAATGAACAAATGTAATTTCTAACCATTAACCTCCTGGAGAAGACAGCAAGTGAGCTCAAGGATGATTAGTGATTTTCATTGTTTCTAGGGAAACTTTGCCAGGACCTAAATGTATACAGAAAGTCAGTGCATCGCCTGACTCAGGTCTAAAACGGCAACGAGCCCATTACAGAAATTCTGCCTCCTCAAAACTGGTATCCTTGGTGTGGAGAAGATGCTGAGAAGCTCATGGAGCCAATTCCTAAGTCCTTTCCTTTGCAGATTCCCACTTATGCAGAGCTCGATACTTTGGGCTTACTGCTCTGATGATTCAGAGATGAATTCCAGCAAGAACTTCAGTACACAAGGCTCGCTGGGAAGACCCACTCCTTATCTCCACTTCTGAAATACATGAACTCTAGACTGATGGAGAAGGTCTGAGTAGACAGGGAAGATATTAGGCTAAAAATCTCTCCTGCTTTTGACAGTCAAAAAGAACTACCAGCATGGATGTAAGGAGCACTATCTGCTGAGCGTGCCCATGAAGCTCCTGTGTGACTTTCCAGTGACAGGACTCGAGGGAATGGCATGGAGCTGCATCAGGAGACAGTTGAGTTGGTGTTAGGAAGAGGTTCTTTGCTGATAGGGTTGTTGGGCACAGCACAGGCTTCCCAAGGTCACAACCCTGAACTGCTGGAGTTCAATGAGCACTTGACCACTGCTTTCAGACATAGGGTTTGGATTTCGAGTGGTTCTGACCACTTGATGATCCTTGTGGGTCCCTTCCACAGCCATTCCTTGAAGCAAGACTACCACCATGCACAGTCTTTGTACTAGCTTAACAGCCAACACAGTGCTAAATAAATCAGCGGGTAAAAAAGTAAAGGACCTGAACTGCAAAAGCCAAACTTTGTGGGTCATAACCAATAAGGTCTTGGCAACCTTACCTAAAACCAGCCTGCTGCATGTGACAGTGAGATTTGCTTTTCCTCTGTTTATGGATTTAGACACCCTAACTGGATATGAGCATGTATGGTTTTACTAAACATGCAGTCTACTGAGACACTGCTTACAAAGGAACAGAATGAGAGTTTTCCCCATCTACCAAATTCTACCAAGCTTTTGCAAGAGCTGGTTTAGAGAGATAGAGGCAGACACCAAGTTAGAGAAGACTGCATTGAATATGAAAAATGAGGAAGCCTGCTTGCAGGGAATCTGGATTTTGTACTCTGGGAGGAATATGAGCACTTGAATTCAAGCCAAATTTAATAATGCATTCCAGTGATCTGCTTTCTTTTTATTAATTTATTAAAAAAAGCATGAAAGATCTACTAAGCTGTAATGCGTAACCTGTGGTCTGATTCCTTTGTATTTGACTCTGCTGTCCCATTCAGGTACAGCCTCGTTTCTGTTATTCTGATACATATAATATTATTCTATTATATTATTGTTGGGACAACTTATCCATTCTACAGAAATTTAAAATTTAGTGAAACACAACAAAATCCATCTTCTAACCCTCAACCTGAAATTTCCATCCATAGCAGATGAAAAAGTTGAAAACTCGAACGCTTGGAAACAGTCAAATGTTTACCTTCAACATATTCATTTGAATATTCAACATATTCATATTCATTTGTGAGAGATGTTTTCAAACAGAATCACGGAAGGGCTGAGGTTGGAAGGGGAGGTCATTCTGTCCAGCTGAAAACAGGGCCCACAAGACCAGGTTGCTCGGGACATCTTCTGGTCAGATTTTTTAATATCTCTAAAAACAGTTCTCCAAACAACATTCCCAAACGTACACGTAACAGTGCTTTAAAAGGTTATTTAGAAACCAAAACTTGCAACTTCATTTCAAAGAATGCAAAGAAGTCTGTTTCATAACTCTGTAAAATATTTCCCCACATGCAGAAATGTGAAATAAAAAAACTCTTTTCCCTGCAATGACTGCACTTTTAATGCCGTTCAAGTTCTCAATTTCATTCTCTGATTAAAATTTTGAAGTTCAGTCCTATAAACATCCACCTTGATCTGATAGGAACATCTTAAAAGAAAATCAGCATATTCGGTATTACGTACTAAGAGCAGTTCAGTACAACACTCATCACTGTGGACTGCCAGGAAATACTCTCTTCAGTTCTTTCGTTGATCATGTAAGGAGTTTGTAAACTGTGGATACTTCCTCTCCTACTTAACTCCAGACCAAGGACACATCACAGCCTCTGGTGTATTCCCACTGCCCATCAATTCTATTTCTCTGACTTCTTGCAAAGGCTGTCTCAATCCCACAGGCTGTTTGCCATATTGTATAATAACAAAATCTAGAGAAGTTCATGGCACTGAATCCTCACAAATACAAATGGTCAGCTACTTGGTGCTTCCAAAACACAGGCAAATTCCCAGCTCTGATGTATAAATATGTGGTGCCAACACTTGGTTTCAACATGATTACTGATTTACATTTAAATACCACTGAAAAACAAACCAACAAAAAATACTGAAATTGAAATAATAGTTCTGATGTTCTGAAAAATCATCCTTTCAGGTGACCTTGTGATACTGAGTCCAGCAGATGTGAGTTGCCACTTCAGAAATTTCTCTCTGATTTACTCTGAAATAGAAGACTTTTTTTTTTTTTCCCCCTGTATACTTGTCATTAAATTTTGTACCTGAAGAGATCAAGGTACTTGCTTAGGTATTTCAGATCATTTGGTCAGAAACTTCCACTCTAATTATTTCATCTACAATGTAATTCAAACTGACAAAACACTTGCAAAAGTATGGACAGATCTATTTCAATGAGTTACCACCTTTTAAGAAAACATAAGATTTTCCATAACTGAACAGCAAAAAACCCACGCAATCATTTGCTGACCGCTGAGTGGATAAAGAAAATGAGTTTAGAGGGGTGAAGTCCAGACAGAGAAAAAGCAATTGCATCATTAAAAAACGCCATCATAGTTAATTCCTGGTAATGGCCATGAGCAATGACAGCACACAGCACTGAATGACGCAGGTGAGAGGATATTCTCTGTAAGTCATAATTGCCTAAGATGAGCTGTTCAGTCATTTGTACTTATTTGGGACAGTCTGTACTGCCCCTTCCAGGGCACCATAAACATTTTGCTAAAGCTGTCAGTGAGAATCTACCATGCATCCTGGCTGAAGGGCAGTGAAATGAAGGGAAAAAGGACACTTAATACCAAGCTCTTTTCTTGAACTACGCCAGTTCCTGCTGGGAGCAGTACATACCTGCATACACAAACATGGATTTGCCTGGTGCTCTAAATATCCATTTTTCAGCAGTATCTTAATTGAGTAAAAAGCATTTAAAAAGGAGAAATGCTCCTTTGGCAGACTAGTTCAGCTTCTAATAAAACCACTTCAAGTATCCTATAAATTATTCTGCTGCTGCAGCTATCTACACAAACCACCTGCAGGTCAACTCAAACACGTTCCAAGGAAAGGGATCACTGAATTGAATGTATTTGGGTTTCACCTACTCATATTAGCCTACTTAGCCTATTTTCAAGAATGTTTGTTGTGAAAAATATTCACTATGCCTGTACTTTTCACAGATAATTTTCAATTGTCTCCATGCTGGCATTTAATCCTTCACAGAGGTCCTCAAGACAACATTCAGTTTGCTTTCCACACTTTCAATCACTCATCATCTAAATATCCAAAAGACTTGCAACCCGTTTGGGACACCCTTATATCAAAATGCAAGTGCATGCAGCAGGAACAATGTCTAACATGAGTTGGAAGCATTTATTTCTACTGCTGCACACGAAGAACTCTGCATGAATCAATACTACAGGACCCTCAAAACCATTATACCCTTTGACTCACTGTACAGAGAAATATATGTATGTGAAAATGCCAAAACAATCTAGCTTCTCTGATTCTGAGGCACCTGACCATAAGAAGCAAAAGCTCGAGAGTGCAGGGGACCAAAATCTTCCTGCCACCACGGATTTCCAGAGCTCTTTTGGAAAGTGTTTCTAGGGGAATGCAGACACTTACCAGCATGGAGGTGCTGCCACACTTACAAAATTCATCCCATCTATAATTTCCTAGGACAAACACTGGGCATACTCACTTTGCAGCCCGCTGAACGCCCCATGCAGTGGATTGGGATCACAAAGAGAGCTGCACTAAATTGGTTTGGCTCTGCTGCTCAGTATGAAGGAGTGGCGTGGTAGAGAGATTTTGCTGAGTTCCATAAAATTGTGACCACAGAAGGAGGGCTAAGTACAACTCTCCTTACAGCAGGAGATAGTCATGCCACTCCTTTCAGAAGAACTGAACAGAAATTCTACCTGAACATACTCATCACCATTGGTAGAAGCATTTTAATCCCAGCCGCCTCATCTAGGATCTTCTCCTTGCTGCTTCGAAGCAGGCATGATTTTATTCATTTATTTTAGAAACTGCTGCCCTAGGAATGAGATCTAGTGATGCAGTCCTCCCCTGGGGAGAGCCAGGTGCTTTGTTTCGCTGCTTGTCTCAAAAAGTAGTACCCTGAAATAGAGCTTATGTTGGACTAATGCAATCAAAGGCACCCTGCTGTCTGGTCACTGACCTATCTGTAAACAGCAGATGACATGATGCCATAAGCTTCTATTAGATATGATTACCTACTGAGATGTGACCACTGTAAAAGAAACAAAACCATGCACTTCACCTGCTGCTGTTAGTTTATTCTCCAGAGCTAAACAATGCCTATAAGCACCTCAGATCTGAGCACCATTTTTGACTACTCATCTCTCTTCACTGCTCCTCATATCTCTTCCAATCAGATTTTTGTCTTCTCCTTACATCTGGAACAACCCTTCCAGCTACACTGGGCAAGGTCCAACTCTTCTTTATTCTCACTGTAGATCCCTTTTATATCCCTCTTCTTTCATTCAACCTTTTTATGCCACAACTTCTTCCCCTCTGCCTTCACCAAAGAGAAAGATGCCTGTTAGCTGAATGTGTGTCACCTGCCCTGGATTCTGCCCACTGCTACAGAAACCACAGGGACAGATTCTCACCTGATGTAAAGCAGTGCAGGTTGCTGGAGTGCATGATCATGAGCCACAGAGAAAGTGGTGAATGTTGTTCACTGATTTCCAATGTCAGAGTAGGAGATCAGAGTGAAATTGATACCTGCTAGCTCAAAACCAACAGGAAGCAGTTTTCACAGCCTGCACAGCTCAGTTGTGGAGCTCTTTGCTACTGCACACAGCCAATGGAGCAACTGGACACCTTCATGAAAGAATAACAGCAAAATCCACTGAGAATCATAAAATACAAAGAAGCTCCCTCTGGTTCAGAAACTCACTGAGCCTCAAGTCCTTGAAAACTGGGAAAGAACTCTGGGAATACAGCTGTATACCCACAACCCAGTGGAAGAGTTCTGTACTGAATCACAGTTTGAGTTAGAAGGCACCCTTAAAAGCCATGTAGTCCGACTCGCCTGCAACGAACCTACAGCCAGATCAGGATGCTCAGAGCCTGGTCCATCCTGACTTTGAATGTGTCCAGAAATGGAGCACGCACCTCTCTGGGCAACCTGCACCAGGGCCTCACTGCCCTCACTGTCAAAAACTAATGATGCTACTTCACACCAGCTGAAGACACAGCATCCTATCTCAAATGCACATCCACACACACATGGAGGAAACGTGTCCATGTTTGCAACATTCTGTAGGAGTAACAGCAGAGAGAACCTCTAATTGCCACTAGCAGTTAGCTGTTATGGTCCTGTGAAGTACAAAAGTTGCTGCGGCTACAAGTCTGTCGCTAAGTGCACATTTATCTCTCATGTTCATCACTAACTCAGAAGCCACTGGGACATGATATTCTTGCAGATGTTCCCAAAACAAAACAAAAAAGTCTTCATATCAATACCTGGCAATGAAACAGAAGCCAGCTGACAGTGATGCTGCCAATTACAAGCAGCTTATTTGTTTCGGATTTGTTTCAGTTATCAAACTGAAACATTGTCAAAACAGACAAAAACTGCTTTCTTTTTCCCATCTAACTCCTGTCAGAATTTGATACAAGTCCCTTACACAAGCACAACCCAGTTCTACTAGCATCACCTCACTTTTTCTGCTTTTATTTACAAAGCCTCATGAGCACCACATTAAATACCCCAAGACTGAAATATACATGGGTTAAGACAAACGTTATCCAAGTTATTGCTTCATGTTGGAACAGTTTCAATTGTGTAACGCCACAACAACAAGCACTTGTATTAATCACTGACGAACAGCTCACATACAAAAGTATTTGACGTCATCATCTGCCTCTTGATATAAACACAACTAGGCAACAGAAGCTTACAGTGAACCAGCTTTTTGCCAGATCAAGTTCAGTGTTTACATAAAGGATTTCCTTTACAAGCACCCTGCCTTGAAAACCTTTCAGGCAACACGGATAAAAGCTTATTGTCTAAGAGAGCATTAAGAAAAAAGCCAACAATCCAAAATGTGTGCTTGTAGACTCAAGGCTGTTTCCACTTCTTCTATGAATCAGCTGAGCCCAAGATCTCCCACCACCACCTAAGTCCACAGCTTTCCAGCCCCCATACACTCCTTTCTGCTGTGTAGCACTCCCTGAGACTGTTTTAGACATCTTCTCCAGCTGTCCCTTAGGAGTGACTGCGAACGAGCAATGAATTGAGACGATAGTAAAATCGTGCGTTTAGGCACCAGATTTTTTTTGTGAATGAACACAGTTCAGATCAATTTCTACTTAACTAAGCACGGTTCTGATTTAAGAATTGACTTTGGAGGCTTCATCGCTGTCTAGCATAGAGCATTGCCTTTGTTAACGCTGAACTGAAAGATTTGGAAGAGGTTTAAAGGGATACAAACGAGAAGCAACAGATAATCACCGAGCCGTGCAGACAGGGGCCCCTGGTCGTGGGTGCGGCGCGGCTGAGCGGATCAGCCAGCGACTATTTGAGAGAGCGTTTCATCAAACGGCGAAAATAAACAGGACTCGGCAGCCGTGGCTCAGCGCCGCTGAGTGACTCAGACCGTTCAACAGCCCTGCACCTGTTGAGGATCCCGGCCCAGCGTTTCGACTGTTCACCCGAGTTAGCTCCCCGCTGCCTGCCGGCTACCCGCACAGCGCTCGCAGCCCCAGCCCGCGCTCCGCTGCCCGGCTCGCGTCCGCCCAGCCCCGAGCCCCGGAGCCGGCGGCCGCGTGGGTGCCACCCACAAGGGCTGCGGCGGCTCCAGACACCGGCTCGCCCCGGCCCCCTCCCGCCCCGCAGGCACCGAGCCCACCGGCGGCCGCGGGAGAGCCCGGCTCTGCTCTCCGCTGGCGGCCGCGGGCACTCACATGGCTCCCGACTGCCGCTGCCTCCGCTCCCGTAAAGATGGCTTTCCGGCCCCGCTCCGGCTGCCGGCGGTCTCTCAGCGTTGTAGGCACCGTTGCTGAGAGAGGAGGGGTAGGCACCAGCTACTGAGCATGCCTGTGCCTCACATCACGGAGTAGGACGTCGGCACGGAGGTACCCCCTCCCCACCTCACGGCAGGCAGCAGAAAGTCCTGGAGTGACTCATGGAAACGCAGCCGCCGCTCCGCCCGCGCCGCCTCCCCGCGGGGAGCAGCAGGAGCCTGGGGTGCGGCTCCAGGGCTGGGCTCGCCCCGACGGCAGGTGTGAGGAGGTCGCCTTTGTCTGTGCCGTCTTCTTCCTTCCTCCCCTTTCTAGAAACAAAACAAAACCAAACAGCAGAGAGGTATCGCAGTTCTGTCCGCGCTGTCACGAGTGAATACTTGTGAACAGAAAGCGTCTGTCATCGCTACTCACAGTGTACAGCAAAACCAGAGGCAGGCGAGCTACTGGATCTACCATTATTTTCTAACGGTGATCTTCGAAATGAAGTGTATCGGCTGCCAAGCCCGTGTGCTTCTGCCTCGGGCTTCTTGCAGCCTTTGACTCCCACTAAACCTAGGTCGTGGCAGCCACTTTCCACTTTGAATCTCCTTCTTTAAAGTCAGCATTTCTTTAGCTCCCTCACACAGCCAAACTTCCATTGAAGCAGAACGTGCTCCTGTGCACTTGAACCAAGGCCATACCCAACATAAAGGCCAAAGAGGATAAAAGATAACACAAAGATAACACTTCTTTTAAAAGAAGTGGGAACTTAACCTTGCTGTCCCCACTGGTGGTTTGTTGTGCTTTACTTATGGAAGCACCGCACCAGACACCACGGCCTGACACTTCACAAACTTTCCATTTCAGGGAGAGCTACCATGAGCCTTTAGAAGCAAGCATATACACAAGTAAGGCAAGGGCTTAAGAGCTTTTGTACATATCTAGACCCCAGATCTCAGGGTACCTGATCTTGGGGTGCTTGCTGGGGATAAAGTATAACAGCATGATCAGATTAAATCTGTGTTTTCTACACGTTTGAAGCCAAGGACAAGATGACCTGTTCCTCTAAGCAACAAGCAAATGCTGAGGTGGAGGGCAAAGTGTCAGCCTCAGTTCCTAAGCTTGCTATCAAGTTGAAGGTTTTCATGGGAAGAAGAAAAATAATCAGGGAATATGAGAACATCCACAGCAGCAATACACAGCCCAGATATTACGATGCTCAGCTGTTTCCTAAGTCAAAGTCCAGGTCATTAGTTTTATTCCAACCCTTGAATTCATTTTCTTTTTTTCTTTTTTTTTTTTTTTTAAAATTTACATGAAGAAAACTCTCATTTGGACCATTCCTTCTTCCACAGGTAGTTTCACATGAAAAAGGTTGCAGAAACTGAGTTGTGCTCAGGGAAGAGATTACTGAGTAAGATCACTTCCAAGACAAACACTAGTTAAGTAACATATTAGAAATGGTTGGAGAGGTAAGCTGAAGTCTGAAGAGCAACACTTCCATCTTCTAGGACACAAAGATGTTATGCTCCTGCATTTTTGATGACCACTGATGGACAGTCATCACCTCCATAACTATGCATATGATGACCTCATTGTATTTACTTACTGCCAGGAAAAGAGAATGGGGCCTTGGGAAGAGATACACAAGTAGGTAGACAAAATTTAATCAGTCTCTGTACTGGGAACTGTTAGTAGTTGAGCTAGTGTATTTCAAGTGTTTTTCAGTTTTTCTATTGTTCTGCCCTTAATGATGTTAGAATTAACTTGATCCACATCTGGTACAAGCACACAACTTTATTTCTGTCAAATTATCCTAAGCACATGAGCACAAAGGTAAAAGGGCACAGAGAGATTGTCTGCTTTAGCAGAAAGCGTGTCGGTACAGGGAGAGTGCCTCGAACCTTGCTAACTCTGCACCAGCAGAATGAGCTTGATCTAGGTCAGTGTGCCACATCAGATGCCACAGCTGGTTTCAGTCCTGTAGGGAGGAGCCCTTAAAGCCAATTGAGGCGCATCACTGTACTGTGGCTTTATCTTCAAATGAAGAAATTCCCACTAGCAAAGGCATCACCATTCTACCCCAAGCAGGCTTGTGATCCTGAAGAAAATCCGCTGCTAAGGGGAGGGGGGTGTTTCCCTTTAGGCCTACACCTCCTTGAAAGAGACCACAGGTTGGTGTTGAAGGCTGCCAGAGCCTTCAGGGTTTGAGGAGATGCAGAGACACCCTGTGGTGACAGGAAGAATATGGTCAGAATTCGAACCAATCTTGACACAGAACTGGATCAGAAAAGCTGCATCCTGGGGACACAGAGATCTTCCCCAAGATGCTGTTGTTTCATTTCCCCCCTCCTGACCTGCCTTCCTGTCTGGCACCTTTGCCCTGCATGTTTGCCCGACAGTCCCTGCCACAAAGCTTTACCTATAGCTCTGTTCTTTATCTCAGGATCTACCATCTGGCTGCAGCCTGCTGTGTGTACTGCGATTGGAGGGGTAGCTGTGGAGATGCTCCATTCGTGGAAAATGATTTTCCTACATCCTGCCAGACCTGGGTAGGGAAAATTATCAGTGTCATTTGTAATTTGCTTTTCTTTACCCCTTCTGTAATTCAGTTAGTCCTGAAATCATATAAATATGATAGCACAGAGACGCCAATCTGCTCTTCAAGTCGTCCAGGAATGAAAGCAGTGTCACTGTGGATCAGTTCTGACATCGATAGTCTAGCAGGTACCAGGCCTTGTTTTTCAGAGACAGCATACAGAGGTAACACAGAGACTCCTGAAGTGTTGCACGCTGTTGTTTAGCTGAGATTTACAGACCAACTAATTGTGTCCCAGATCTCAAGCAGGATTCCTGTTGCAGAGCCACTGAGCTACTTGTTAAATAACCGACTGCATAAAAATGTAAATCTCAGGGCTGGCTATGATAACATTATTACTGATTACTTTAGCTAACAAAGCCAAAACTGGCTATCGCAGTTGTTAAATATGAAAGTTGTGGCAAATAATCAGTATATTGAAGGCAACAGTAGTCAAGTTTCACAGGATTTAAACCCGGAATAAAAGCAAGACATTAAAATTCTGGATATTCAAATCTTCTAACATAGCAACACATTTAAATAAATATAGAAGAATTCCACCTACATCCTTAGAGTTGCATTGGATAGACAGCCAAATAATACCATGTTTGAAGGAGTGAAATTGAAATTATTCAGCGTGTTATTATTATTGACTAAAAGGCTTTAGAAAAGATCCCTTCTGTGTATCTTCTATTTTTTGCCACCAATTTTCATACAGTTACACCTGTACTTTCAGTGTTACATTTTCTTCTCTTGATCTTCTAGACAAGAGGGATTAGCTCTGAAAGATCCTGCAGCAAAAGCCTTTGAAGCTCACTTCTTAGAGGTAAGACAGATTCCTGCCTCCCCAGCTGCTGCTTTTTGTTTGCCAAAGACTGCTCTGTTCTGCAAGGCTTCACTTCAACACCACTGTATGCCCAACACAGGCCTTGAACTTGTGGATTGTTCTGATACAAATCAAAAACTGCATTCTTTTAATTATGAAGGGGATAGTTTTCTTTCCTTCACAACTTTCATTCGCTCATCAATTACTGCCAGTTTCCTTGTGCAGGTCGATGAACTGATTTTAGTTTACTTCATAAAAAATATTTTCTGCCATTTGTGAAGAAACAGTTCCAACTTACCTAAGTTTTGTTGAAAGCTGGGGGTCTCATTACCAAGCAGGACAGCAAGATGTATTGCTTACTGCTCATTCTAGGAATTTATGTTTTTCTTGTAAATAGGCCAATATACATTCTTGGTAAATAATCACGACAGTGAAAAACAGTCTTAGGGACTGATCTTGTAAAGCACTGGCACACTGAGACCCTATTTTCTGTGTTTGTCCTACTGTAAAAACTAGTTATGGAGCACTGTATTTAAAAATCTGGTTTTGGTGGGTAGTTGAGAGCAAGGAATGAAAGGGATAAAGGATAAAATCAGAAAAGTATGTAGTTCAGAATGGTTGGTTTTGTTTTTGATACAGACTACAAAGTTTGTATGCCTTGTTTTAGAGGAAGATCCATGGAAGAGTAGTGGAAAATATTTTGAACAACAGGTAGAAACAGACGAGCACTTCCAGTCATTAGAAGGGTGGACAGTACCCTCCAAGCCAAGCAACCAAAAGTTAATGCAATTACTAAGTATCAAATGTAGAGCAGAGAGACTAATTTGATCAGTGAGGCTGAAGGGATAATTCTTGGAGACAAAGCAATGCAATGCGGAAATGCAGCCTAATCAAGTGCTTCATCAAAAGAAAGAGGAAACAATTTCCAAGCCTTAACTAAAATCCCCAGTTGGTTCTTCATCTTTCCAGGGTTCTGGTTTTTGCATTGCAGTGTATGTTCCATCTCACAGCATTTGTTTGTCTGCTTCTGTCCTCTGTGCAAAACCGTTTTGTTGGCTCCTGGCTCCTTTATCAAATGAGCCTCCTCCTCCTTTCTTGCTTTTCACCAATGAGCCTAATCATGAAAGAGTGCACGGAAAAGGAAGTATTTATTATATTCTACGCCCAAGCCTCCTTTCCATAATCATGTGGAATAGCGGTTGAGGAAGAATAGCCAATTTGCCTTGTGGCTGCAGGATTTTTCAAAGCTCACACTTGTTCCATCTGATGGAAAGCATCTGCTGGCTGATCTCTGCTAAGCCTTCCGCATAGCCAGGAACCTTACAGGTCTGTAGAGAAACAGAGCGAGAATTTGCCAGGTGCAACACAGTAAGGGAGAGGCTATTTCAAAAAGCTATTCAGACTTCTGCTTTCATCCAAGCAGGTGCTGCTGTTACAACAGATAAAATGAGCTGGCAGAAAGGAAAGAAGGAACTTACAGAAGAAAGCACAGGAGATGGGAAACACAACCGAAAGAAGCGGGAGCGAGTATTTAAGAAAAGATTTTCTGGACTGAGTTTCTTCTCTGGGTCTCCTAGGAATAAACTGTAAGTACATCTGAGATTCTATTTTGTAAACTTATTCAAATGAGAAATTTATTTATAAACATTTTCAGTGCACCTCGAAACACCTTTGTACGTTCTGCTGTATTAATAGTTTCACCAACAAGGAAATTGTGACAGGCTAATTAAACAACTTCATCTGAACAGCAGCAAGCCACTCACAGACGTGTGTGAATGTAAGGTCTCCAAGTTTTGTGTATCTGCATATTCTTCTTTTAATCATTTCTGATGACTCCTCTTCCCATTCAATCAAGAAGATTTTGGAGGGGCGGTATCTCATGTGTCCACATACATTCTAGCTGCCCAGGGCCATTTCCAGAAAGAACAGGTTTGTTGCACCAGTTAAGTAACTCTAGCTGCAGGGTGCCACAAACAGCGGCAATGCAGCAGCAACCAAAATCAGCATTGAAAAGTTTCAGCTACCAAGTCCTACGGGATATCTTCCCTACAACAGAGTCTTTGTGCTTGCTGCCTGTTGGAGGAGGATTAAAAAAAAAGACAACTAATGGAAAAATATTCCTTTTATCAGAGTGTGAGCAAGGAGTCAAAATGTCCTAGAGCTTACTGCTCTGTGGTCTGTTAGATTTGAGATAGTTCCATCATGCTTGTGAGATTTGAAATTCTCTTCTTGAGTCCTTGTGTTTGATGTTACTTTTCCTTAACAGGAGATAAACATAGTGTATGTATCACGATAGAATCTTAAACTGACTTTCCTCATCCATTACAAAAGCTATTTTCTATGCAGACCTCCTAAAAAGAGTCTGTCTTTGCTAATGATCATGAAATTACTGTCTTAGCAGGAAGTACATGCAAGTCGCAGCAATTACTCAGCTAACTACATTAAGTTTGACAGTCACAGCAACTGGTTACAAGCTTGATATAAGATTAAAATAAACAGGCCAGATTTGCTTTTGAGAGAATCTTTCCATCAGTCCAACTGCCAAACAATTGATACCAAGGGCTCTGCTTTGGAGCTTACCTTGTTGCACTCATGGGGAACTGCACTGGAAGGTGCAAGGATCCAAGAAGTTGGTGAACCAGAGCTTGAATTGCCTTTATTATCCACGATTCTACTAACGCATGCATTCTAGAGGCAGACACCACCGTAAGCAGTAAAACCATGCTGTGCAGCCTTGACAGTAATTTGAAAGTGACAGTTTTTTCCCAGTTTTATCTAAAAAAAGCAGTAACACATTAATCACATTAATGGAGAGTCTTCAGATTTTACTGGATGTTTTTTGCAGACATATTGCATGGCAGTAATTCTAAAGATTCAGGCCATCAGGGCCTACACAACTTTCACAGTGGTGTAGCTAAATCAGAAGATCTCTGCCATTCAGCACTGGTTTGTGAGCTCTTGTTGCTGAATATGAACCATGACCCTAACCTTCAACGGTATTATTCTGTATAAAATGTAGTGTATCAAAGCTGCTTTTCTTCCAGCCCTTCAACCTCTATCCAAAGACAGTACAAGATAGGGCTTGTCTATGAGCTAGCATAATTATTTCTGCATGCTAGGAGAAAAATAACCCTTACAATAGTATCGATGAAGTCTATTACATCAGGAGCCTTTAATTTAGATGCACATATCTGTATGGAATTTGTTTTCATGCACGAGGGCATGTCGTGATTACTCACCGAAGAAGTGAATACTGAAGAACTGAAGAGCCTATCTAACTGGCTAACCTGAGTTTTTTTCTTTATTTTACATTTTTGCTTAAGTAGTGATGGACAGTCCTTGTAATAATTCTGTGTTAAAGAAACAATGGCTTGTCACTGCTGTCATAACACCAGAGCCAGTTTTCTCTATTTTCTGCCCACTCCTGTTCTCTGCAGATCATACACTGCACCTGCTCGTAGTGTGTCACAGAACCTCAGTAAGGATTCATAAATCAACAGTAACTGCTCCTGGGGATGTCACTCATTTAGGAGATATGTAGGTTAAACTTGTCACCTTTCTTTCCTCTGACTGTTCCAGCCCTCAGGGAAGGAGTCAGAGTTTTGAAGACAAGAAGAGATGCTTACACAGGAAAGGTTCCAAAAAGCTGAAACCAGCACGGGAAGAAATATGTTCTTTAAGGCAACCACATTCTGGAAAAATGTGTCCAAAATGTGAAATCCTTGTCTGCCGAAAATGTGAGACCCTGCATTCAGAAAGCAGTTTCATTGCTCACAGCCTACTTGATCACTACGACAGAGGAGGACGTGGCAGCTCTACTACACTGATTACAAAAAGCCAGAAAGTATGCAGAGGTGATTAAAGAATTGCTGTGGGTGCCCTGCTGATACCTGACTACATCAAGAAAGCTGAAGCTTGGATCCATTTAGGCTGAAGCCTCAGTTTGCACAATCTGAATGCAGCATCAGCAACTGCAGCTGTGACGCTGTTCATACTTACCATATGTAGCAGATACACATTCACTCATTTAACCAGTATAAAGTCTGTGAGCAGGAACTGTAAGTGTCTCAGCTATTAAGAACAGGAAATGATTTCAAACAGCTTCAAAGAGTTTTATTTTTCCCCTCAAGGAATCAAGATTATCACACTGAGCTGCGAAAGAGAAAGCAAGTATTAAATGCAGAACATTACAATTGTTTGTAATGTGCAGGTATGTTTCAGTGTTACTTGTGGTCTGGAATATTAAACTTATTTTTAAATTAACTGGCATGGGTATGTAATTTGATGGGGGAAAGACAGCTTCTAAAGGCTATCCTGGCCACAAAAACTGCATTCTAATTTCCTTCAAGCATTCAATGCCCAACTTACGACTCAGCACCTCTCCTTAAGAGAAGGAGTAACTCACAAATAAAGTATTGGAGCCTGTGTATCACAGCACTGGCATTCAAAGTTTAAGCTTATTAGTGAATCCCACACCTTAAGCTGTCCATGTCCATTCCCTTCACAGTGATGATCAGAAAGCTGGCTAGCCAATATACAATGCTGAATGGTGGGTGGCTTCAAGGCGCAGCCATACAGAACTATTTGTCTCTGTGGAATTTAGGAATGCAGGTTAACTGTACAATTAACCTCTGTAGCAGATGACCCCTGAGCCTAGCAATGGGCTTCTTTTCCTCCCACGCCAACTGCCCCAACTCTATATGCAGGACATATTCTTTGCTCTTTGATAAGAAACAAACTTTGTCTCAGGAATACAAAATATTAAGGGTCCTTTTATTCAGCCAAGCAAAAAGAACATGGGGTGCAAAGTTTGGACCTCTGCTTCATCACTCCTCTTCCTAAATTCACAGGTCACTAGCCCATAGGGGAAAGGAGTCTCTCTATCAACCCCACATCCCCTTTAAAAGTTGTTCCCTTTTGATTTCAGTCAATGTTGGGTACAAGGACTGGAGTCCACACTCTTCATCTAAGGAGCACTATTAGCCCTGCTGTCATCTATTCTAATATTGTTGGCTATTCACCCTGTTGCCCCATGAAAACCTGCTTCTACAGAAGAAATTCATAGCCATGGAAACATCTTTCCCACACTCCTGAGCAATAGTGCTCAGCAGCCTCTGTGATACGCGAGGTAAAGGTTCCATATTCCTTATGCAAAGGAGGTAAAGAAACAACTTCAGGAATTAGAATGAGCTGCTCGGGCTGTGTTGTACAATGGTCACATCAGAATGTGCATCCAGAGCTTGCTCACTGAGCAAAGCTTGAAAGACAAAGGAGCAAACCTCCATTTAAGGTGGGATAAAGGCAGGATTCACAAACAAGAACAAACCACTCCAGTTCCTCACTTCTCCCTGGACTTCAGTGGATAGAGGTGCTCCCAGAAGAAAGAGCTGTAGAAATCCCAGACAAAAAATCAGATCTTGCATACATCCTTACACTACAGAGAGCTGTAATCCCTTGGAAACCACGTTTCCATGGTGCTCAGTTGTTGCTTCCACTCATTTGCTTCATAAAAGCCAGATGATGCCTGGCAAATCAGAATTAATCTTTTATGCTTCTCTGTGATCACTATTTTTAAAATTCTTGAAGTGTGATCCTTCACAGACGTTCCAGCCATACAACTACTCAAGGAATATAAATGAATCCCCATCCCACTTCATCAAGCAAACCCAGGGAAAACTTCAACATAATCACCTGAGGAAAAGCAAAGTGACAGGCTGAAAGGATGAAGGACTGACTCATCACAACATCATTTAAAATCTGATCCAATGTAGTAAAACTTGTTAAAACAAGTAATGCAGTTGAGCCTTTAGACAGATGTTCTGGAAATGACACAGCAGGTAAGGTTGTGTCAGCATCTGACTGGCAACATCTTCCCTTGTGGTTTACCAGAGGGCAGACAGTGGTGATGCAGTTCCCCATGTAGGCTAATGTGGCTGGAAAGGCATCACATAACAGTAGCACGCAAATCCATCTCATTAAGGAAAAAAAGTTTTCTTGTCTTCTCACTTGGTCAGCAGTAAATGCTATTTTGCCACAGCATTTGAGGAACAGCTACTAAAATGACTGAACTCCCTGGGCAGCAGTGGCAGAGCACGTACGTCAGGAAGTCACACTCAAAAAGAACAACTACAAGATTTCTATTATGCATTGAGGAAGGATGAGCAGCACGCTACTCAGATTTTCTCAGTATCATTAGCTGTTAAAATTACTGCACTCTTCCTGGGTAAGCTACCAAAATCTGCTTCACATATCTGCTTGCAATTGCATATTCCTGAGACCACATTTATTCCTTCTGCTCACTCAGACTTCAGCTAAAAAGTCTTCAGTGTCCTCATGGGAATGTTAGAAAACAGCTCTGCTGGCTCCTCAGTCCTTGCACTAACTGAGAATTAGCTGTGTTCCCCAATACCCCACGTGGGCTACAGGTTCTGCTGTTCCCACAGAAGCTGTCAGAGGAAGCTCACATATCCATGTGATCTAAACTCCATGTGACCACAACTAAATTCTATGGAAAGGCAAAGCTAGCTCTCTGAACTGATACGCCAAAAATATGAAGCATCAGCAGTTCCTATGTCTATTTAAATCCCTTGGGATTTTATCTGTTATGATCTTCCCATGATTGATTTGCATAGATATTCCAGTTGCAGGAATAATTTCACTACTAACACCTCACATCCTGACTACATCAACCAACAGTCAGCTGCAGACAAACATGTCACAAGCAAAAGTTTTGCAATAGATGAGACAGTGGAGTAGTTAGTGTGGTACTATGGTCAGGAATACAATAAAAGACAGTGAAATAAAAATACCACTACCTTGAAATTAGTCTGACACCCAACTATTGAGCCAGCCCACAAATAATACAAAGCCATATGTAAAATGTTGCACTCCAGCAGCAGTGCAGCACTTCCAACTCGTACAACAGCACCTGGTGAAGAGTGCTTGCCATCAAGACAGCTCTATTTCCTAATCTCTCAGCACTAATACACCAGATGTTTTTATTTTTAATTTTAAATTTCAAATGTTTTAAAAATCTTGCCAGAAGCAGGAGTGCATGATGTGAACACGGGATTTCGGTATCGAAGTTAAAGCCAGCTGAGACACATATAATATCAATACAATGTATTTTGAAGGAACAGTAATAGAAATATGACTACATGCTTAAAAGATTTAGGATTGGAGTCATTCCTAGGAAATAAAACCATGATCTTAGCCTGGCATCTTAATTACTGAGAGCCCATACAATTTAATTATCTCATTTCAACAGCTTTGGGAAATTAAAGAGGAATACTGGACTGTATGTACTCCATATACAAATAGGCTCTGTCGAAGGCATTCACTAGAATGTGAACAATTGAACTATCATACCAGTGCACCACTGTCACTTAAAACTGATACAAGCATAAAAGAAAAAGGAAGCAGCTCTACTGGTGAGGGACAACTTCATGGGAGCTCTTTGCTTGGAAAGCAAAAATAAGACAAGCAGAATGTAAGAGCAGCATTTGCCACCATTTGTCACAAATCACATAATACAAGGTAAAGGCAAATCATACAATCAAAATAAAAACCAGAACTAATAGATACATTATACATGGAGCACACACCCAGATTCAGCTGTTTCTAAAAGCAGTGCATAGCTATCTCTCCTCTGCCAGTACCGATGAGGGACTTGGGAAGCAGGACTCATTTAGAAGCAGTCACCTTCCTGGTGGAAATGTGTGGATCAGATTAGAAGCAGACTTGGAGAAAAGCAAATAACATGCAACAACCTGCACTGACAGTGTTTTATAGCAGAACTCACAGCTTACAATTAGTTTTTCAGCAGCACACAACTACATCCCTTCCAAAGGTTTGGCTGACTTGTTCCAAGTCTCACAAGAAGCCTGTGGAGGAACTTGGATCTCACCAGCACTGCTAGTTATGGGTGCAACCATTCAATCATGCTCCCTCCTGGTATCTGCCTTGCTCACCAGCCCCAAGAAGTCAAGGTGGCCAACTGTATCTCAAGTTCTGAGAAAAGCTGTGTCCCTGAACACAATGTACCAGAGAGACATATCAGAGACCTCTGGGTGCTCCACCTCGCAGACAAATGTAACATGTCTAGGAATTACTGCTTACACAAATGTTCACACTGTGAATTAGCTGAGGATGAAATCACTTCTTTCAGCAGTTGAAGAGTAGTTTCTTTCTAACACTTCCGTCTGCTTCTACAACATCAATAAACACATAATGACAATGCTTTTGTTACTTCTACAACATTCTAGAAGCAGAGATCTTGTGAGCCAGATTAGCCCCAAGAGTTAGGGCAAGAGAATAAAATCAGTACCTAAAATGATATCCTGGCCCCAGACAGGTCCTTAACCTTTTAGAAGGCCCACACCAAAAAAACAGAACAATGAAAAAAAAAAAAAACAACCCCACTCTCAACAAAGTAAAACCACTTTTAATTAAATTCCTACATAAAACATTTCTAAGTAAAACAACAATTTAGCCAAAAAGTAAATATATGTTTTAATTTTCTTTCAAATGTCAACAAGAATTGAGAGCTACCAGCGTTCTTTGGAGAACAAGCAGTAGTTAAAGTCTATCTTGCTGATGTTCAGAAACAGTATGGTACATCTTTTAACCAGCAGTTCCTATTGCACGTCACAAATTTGCTCTCCATTTAAGCACCTAAAAGCCTGGTACCTCACTAAATAAATTAAAACAAATCCAGTTTCTTCAGAAAACATCTTCAACACAGATATCTTGGTACAGCAACATTACTGCAAGATTCAATAAATACAGAAAAGATTAATGACCTCTCATTGGTGTTCTACGGAATTGTCTATTCCCACACTCACTCACTTTCAAAAAAATTTGGTTTCTTTTGGTATTTATGCTCTAAAAAACACTGTGTATGATACGTATTACAATTTTCCATCCGTGTTTATAAGACAGCACATCTGCATGGCACGAGTAACCTGACGTAAGAGTTTCAATGAAGGGCTGTAAGGAGCTTCTTGTTGAAGCTGAACTGAACGCATCTCCTAGGGAGCAGAAAACCCCCAGGAGCTGAATGGGAGGCTACTCTCCAGGGGGGTTTCAGTCATATTTCAAATCAGCCTTCCCTCTTTCTGAAAGACTTCTTTGTGTGTCCTGCATCAGGACAACAAAACCGTGCAACCATGACTATCCGGATGCTGCAACATTTCAGAGGTCTCTGCCTCCCTCATCACTCTGCAAGAAACCTTACAAATACCTGGTGCTCATCTTTTGGCAGCAGTATAAGACATTAAGCAGCTTCCTGTAGTACAATGATACTGTGGTTGCTATTTACAGTAGAATTAATGCATCTTTGCCAGTATGGCAGAATTCATATGAAAAATATATACACACGGTCATTTTTAGCTAGATTAGAATAAAGAAAATTTGACTCTTCAAGTCCCAATTTTAAAACAAAAAACAGTTCTTTTAGAGGTCTTCAAACCTCCTGAGCATGTTAGAGTACATTACCCTAACGCATAAAACAAATATTTACACCTCCATAAAGTACCAAAGGATATTTAAAAATGCCTAGTAGCTCTCAGCGTGCAAAGTCAGCAGGAACTGATTATCCAGCTTGGTCACTGTTTGTGGAGACAGTCTTGGGATCAGGCATTCAGAAGCAGAGTGCAAAAGAATCAGGAATTATTTCAGCCCGTTTCTTTTTGTTGTTGACGTGTTTTCTTATTTAAAGTAAGTTTTATTGGTCCATACTACAGATCCCATTTAAAAACACTTATCAAGGTAACATTCAGCTTAGTGCAAATCCAAAACTCTTCTAGGATCTGTAATCCTTGCGAACAGTGTGAGCCATCCAGTTCACTTTAGTAGTCCAACTTTCCCGGAGTGCTTCATCGAACTTTTGCTTGAATTGTTTCAGTGCTTCTTCCTCACTCTTTCCCAAGGCAAGGGAATCCTGGGACAGGAAAACCAAACCAAACCAATCCACATCAGCATTACTGCAAATTTTAAAATCCACAGTTACGTTCATCAGCTCTTAACACAAACCACGTTCTGCTCTTTCCTATTTTGACAAATTTTCACCTATTATTCGTTTTGCAATATATCCATGATATTTTCCGAGTTTAAAGGTAAAACTAAGAAAAGAATTAAGCAAATAAATGTCACCTTTACAGGTCTGTGCTTGTGCAATGAGCCAAGAGGCAAACACCGCTGAAATGGCTGCATGTAAGATGTAAGATGGAGGAATACCAAACTCATCACACAATGGTTGGGAGGGACAAATATTCATCACTTCCTTTTAGCCCCCAGAAGGAATGTGTATCTTATTCTACATAGGTAAAAACGAATCTTTGCAAACTTCGTGGAAATCTTGAAATAAATTGAAATAAATTAAAAATTGTACATCTTAGAACCAAAATTCACATTCTAGAATAACACTAAAATCATGCTGAGCTGTAAATCTCAATTTTACCTTGAGATACTGGATGTCCTTGACAGAGGTTAGCTCCGGAAGCCCTGCAGTTAGCATCAGTGCAAAAAGGGTAATAAATAGGTTTCCATGCTTTCGCAGAATCAGGTATGCTTCCTCACAGTACTGGCGGAACCTTTATATTCAACCAAAAAACACGTGCAATGAATGCAACACATGAGAACCCACACAGGTGACAAATAGGTAATCATCTCCAAAAATTGTTATCTGGACTAAAATGTGTATCTGGGGAACACAGTAATAGAAAAGGCAATCAGCAGTTGTAGGGAACTGCACTGAGTCTATAGAAGCTCCACCGCATTCTCACAACCTATACCTCTCTAACCTGTCCTTAAAACCTTGTTAGAAAAGACTAAAAGCTTTACAACAGACACAGTTCTTCAGAAAGGCAAAACAAACAAACAACATAAATGTCACTGTCCCATCTCTCTGATAATTTCTTATGATAAATGCCCTGATGATGACACACAGTGGATCTGTGATTGAAACCAAAGGCACTAAAGCACTCTCTTCCAATCCTACCTACCCCTGTGAAGTAATTCCTTCCTGCTAACATCATCATAACTGAACTGGCTGCTAAAGCTGGCATCAGGATCTCTCATTTCAAAACTTGCTCAGTTCCCTCAGTGTGTCACTGCATTATGCCTACTGTCCAATCTGCAGATTTCCATGAGGGCTAGACTCCTTCAGACTAAGAAGTTACACTTGAAAGAAAAACAAATTATTTTTTGAGGCATCTTTCAAGTGGAATCCTACTGCTGTATAAACTACTCCATATTCTACAGCTCTTGTGGCAGCACAGTCACCTTTATTTCGTGCTTTTTAAAACAGAGCTGCAGGTTCATTTTATTACTGTCCAGGAGAGAAATGGCAGCTATTTGCCATTTCTCCTAATACACATACACCTTCTGCTTCCAGAAATAGCCACAGAATTTGTCAAGCCATATCTAAATGCCTAATTTTATATCTGTGCCAATAAACGCTTCCTGGGAAAACTGACAGCAGGGAGAGCAAAACATGCAGAATGACCATCCTGTCAGTTGGTGGGAAGGATACAGAAAGGGAAAAGAAAAATTTTCCTCAGTAAATAGGAGCTAAGAGGGGAGCTCTCCCTTATCACATACCTTTGTCTTCCATTGCAACTCTCTAACCCAAGATGGGAAGGGCATGCAAAAACATATATACCTAAGCACCAAAATAAGGCCATGACTAATTAGCACACAATGTGCAGTGATGGATAGAAAGGGCAGAAGGAAACCTGTTCTTCAAGAACAGCATTCATCCTGTCCAACAACAGTCTGTGGAGTCACTCCCTAGCGCCTCGTGTGCTGCTGAAGGCTTAAGGGAAGACACAACAAAAACAACAGAACCATCACAGGAGAAGATGCCACCTCCTGCATCACCTGCTGGAGGAGATAAAAAGGAACTGTATCTTTCCACTGCAGTTTCTAATGTACAAAGTAGTCTGTATATAAATTCTAGCTCAAGCAGAGAAGCAGGTTGTAACAAACACATTAGCTAGGTTCCACACATGAAAAGATTAGCAAAAGGAACTGCACAAGATGCTGCTGCATTGCAAACTGTCACCAGAGATCATCTCAGTTATAAAGGGATGAGATTCAAATAATACTCACCGACCAAATTTTTCAGTGTTCCCTGTTTTCCCTTGTTGAATAACATGAATGAAATCATAGGTAAGTATGAAAGGCACCCTTTCCCTTTTAATTCCAAACTTGGACTTGAAGTTTCCAAGAATATGCCCAAAATCTATATGAAAGAGCTAAAAAATAACAATAAAAAAAATTAATTCCTCCAACAAAATAATTAGTTTTTCTAATACCTCTACAGGATGCTGCTACCAAGAATAGTTAACTCATGCTGTTACTCCTCATATCATACTGGAGTATGCCTGGAGTACTTCATCTTACAATGTGTCAAGACTGATTTATCAATTGACACTAATACAAACCGATGTGGAAAAGACAACCTCTAGCTTGTTTTCAAGATTCTGATCTGTAGACATTAAATTCAGGAAGACGACACAGCTCAAAACTATACTTTGTGCATTTCTAAAAGATGGTATTTTGCAAGATGCTCTGAAAGGAGCTTTTGTTCCGTGACTCTGGACCATTAACGGGCCTTTCAGGGGCTCTGAGAAACATCTGTACAACAGCCTCACTTGGGAAACAGCTGCTCATAAAGCAAGCAGTGCTTGCTCCTTCCACTCCTCTTACATTTCAACCTTTCTTTAAATTAAAATTGCTCTCTCCGATTTTCAGTAAACAAAGAAACCTCGCGACTTTCAGATCTAATCCTACTGATGCACAAAAGAAACTGGAAGTTCTCACAGAGATTCCCATACAGCTGCTGTAGTTCTGCCTACAGAAAAGATTTTTACCTGACCGTTTTTTCTGACCATTATATTGTCACTGTGCCTGTCACCAATCCCCAGCACGTAAGTAGCTACACAGTAGCCAGCACAAGACAGAGTGAATTCTTCAATGGCTCGGTCCAAGTCATCTCTAGAAATACAAAAACAATTAGTATCAGTGTACTGTACTGACAATTCATACCGTGACTCGACACGAACAAGAACTTTTGGTTTGATAAAGAAAATTCCCTTACAATACTGCTAAATCAGATTTAATTGAGAGAAAACACTGTAAAAACTAGGTATGAAAAACTAGAGAAATCCAACTGTGGCAATAGCTCCCAGATTTGAGACCCATGTTGTTTGTTTGGCTTTTTTTGTTTTACTTCCTGTTTGTTTGGTCTAATTTAGTGCATCTTCAACAACGTGAAATCACAGTGCTGCAAATGTCAGAAGTTCTGCTGGACCACTGTCTGATTTCCAAGGGCAACCTGAAGCTGAGTCAGAATCTGACAGACTGAAGAAAGAAAGCGATGCGCCTGCCAGCACAGACACACATTCCTGAACACTGAAACACAGACCTGCAGGAATTTTGTAGGTTACACTACAGATGAGAAAACAATTGTAGAAGTTACCCTAAATTGTATTCCTTCAGCCAGTTTAAGAGAGCATCTTTGTTGAAGGCAGCGGCGGCGGCAACATTGCTACTATTTAACTGAATGTCAGCAATGGTTTCTGAACTGGAAACAGCCTCAATAAGGCCTGAATGATCTCCAGTTGCCAAACAGCCGTACGGCAATATCCTGAAACAAAGCAAAGATCAACGTTAACACCAAATAGAGCAAGAACGCTTCTTTGCTATGTGAATATTTTCACAGGGCTGAATGTTGATTTAATTTGAACATTATATTGTTGGAAGTTAGTATACAGTTTGGCTTTGCAAATTTAAAATAACAGCAATTCATTTAAACATTCATTTTTCCTACTGCATGTACGCATACAGAAGAAGTTAACCACAACCTTAATTTTGCCAGTAGATAATACTGTTACCTGTAGTTTTGTAGGAGAAACTATAGAGGGAGCCCTTTATTTGCATTTGATAGTTTCCTGGTTAAGTGGCCCATCAGATTTACACTCTGAAGTTCATTCTGTACTGTAGGTTATTTGTGTAAATAGAAACAATGGACTTTTTTCCCTATTTTTCCTGTTTCAACTTGAAACGCTAGAAAGCCCCTTTTCAAGCACAGAAATGAAATAATATTTTTCATCTCCCATTAATTTCTAGGCTTAAGCTAGAAAAATAATGGAAAACAGGAGTATATCTTCCAATTCACCTGATACATAAGAATACTGCTGTGCATTTACACACTGTCGAGTACAAGTATCAACAGCACCACTGCATTAAAGTAAGACATGGACAAACATCTGAATCAAGGGGAGATATGTCTAAATATGTAAGTGCATTTTTCCAAAGCATTTCTTTTATTGTAGAGGAGTGAAGCCATCACAACTGCTGTCTCCAAAAACACAGCATCACAAGTAGAGGTGCCTACTCTCATTTCAGCCATCTCAGATCACAAATGTTCTCTCAATTCTGCTCATCCTTGTATTAAAAACATATACTCATGCAAATCTAATTGCAGTGCACAATTAGTAAGTAGTATGCACTAACTTACACAGCTGTATAAAAATGTGCAGGACATAAAATTTGTGGGGGTGTGCAGATAGAAAGACAAAGCTTTGCTGGTGGATGCATCATTTGCATTTACAAGCAAAAGTTACTAATCCTGATTTCTACAAAGCAGAACTGTACCTCTTGTGTGAGACAGACTATTATCTGAAGCCACAGAAGAAAAATAAATAAAACCCCAGGCAAAATTAAATGGAGCTTCTTGGCATAAGAGCTGTTAGATAGAAGTTTCTCTACTACAGCAATAACGCACATTTGAAGGGCTCTAAGTGCTAAGACCCACATAGTTGGGTGCTCTTTTCCACTGGCAACAAAGTGAACAGAAGACGAGATTCAGAAGGCCATTTAGAGAACATCCAACTTCAAATCAAAGTAAGAAACGCAGATTTGGAAACTTCATTCCATTACTATTCTAAAGTATTAAATGAAAAATCCCAACTCTAGGCCAGAGGGTTCTCACAATGAACAGAAGCGTATCTGTAATCACTGAAAGCCAGCGTGCATGACACAAGGAAGCACTGCCCATCCTTATCATGACATGACAAACGTAAGCCAAGCATTGCCAGGTTAAAGTGCACGCTGGCCCTCTTCCATGGTATTTCAACCCACCCCACTTGCAGCTTCACTGGGCACACGTCCAACAACTTCCCCTTCAAAAGCAAGCAATGATGAAAGCCTTCAGCCCCTTGAGGACTCTTTGCTTACAACTGGAGGAAAAAACATCCTTGTCAGAGAGACACTTTGACAGGAGTCAAGTTAGGGACAAATGCGCTCAGCCTTTTCCATCTCAGCCCAGTCCTCATGACTTCACCATCTGTCAGCAGGATATGCGCCCTGCTTTTTTAACACCATGTGAAGAGCACTGACAGATCAGTGCAGCAGTTCTGGGCAGGACAGATATTTTTTCTCTTTCTTCATTTTCTCAAACATCAACATAAATGAAGGGGGAAAACTGTTAATACTGTTCTTTATTTCAATAATCTAATTCTTCCTCAATAAAACCCCAAATTCTGGTACTTTATGAAAATATTCTCTGTAACTTCAGGTCTAATTTCAAAACAATGATCAGCTTTAAACTTGTCAAAAATAATTTTTTCAGTGGTTTTATGAACCTTTCATTCAAACAAAGCCACTTAACGTGAGATTTCACACACCTTTTTGCAACACCCCATACCAGTCCAAAAAGTAACTCCATACTAAATACTTCTGAGACAATTTACCACATTAAAGATTCATCAACAAAGATCAAAGTCCTCAAATTTAGGACTTTCTGCTGTTCTGTGACCTTACTAATTTCTCCCCTAGCACAAATGCAATGCTGCAGTACAGGTAAAGCCACAGAAACACCTTTTGGTGAAACTTGCTCTCATTAGAGCTGCCACACTGCAGATCCCATAGCATGCTATTTCCAGCTCAGTGTTCTGGTAACAATTTGTTTCAGAAGTGAATAGGTAAGGCTTTTGTTTGCTTAAAGTAGGCAGATTAATTAAAGAATATGCTTTTTTGTTTTCTAATTACTCTCTGCACTGGAGTGACTGATATCTAAGGAGAACTCAGAGTCAGACTTCTCCAAATAACAGAGTAGCATTCACCTTTGCTGCTGGTCTCTGCTGTCTAACGGTTGGATCTGTACTGAAAAGCAGAGGCACCTTCAGCTCTGTTCAATTGGGCACTCTACAAGGCACCCAGTGACAGCCCAGGACGAAGGAACTAACAGAGAACACTGCTGCATCCTGCTGCACACGCACACTTCCTTTTCTGATACAAACCCTGGTCTGGTTCCAACATTTGGTCAGAATGCACACACAGGAACCTAAACAACAGAACACACCATGTGTGCAAGAGGCCAGTTTACCCAGGAGACAAAATAGCTGACAGTGAAAAACAAACAGGAAAAAAAAACCCCAAAAAGTTCCTGTTCACCTTTGCAGATCTCAAAACCCACACACGCTGCCCCTCTGCAGAGCAGAGAAATCACATGGCGATATTGTGCTTGCTTCACACTTCTAGTGAAAGACACAGGTAGAGCCAAGGTTTCATTTTATATTCCTAATGACTGATTAGGGACTGCAGTGCATGTACCAGAAAGCGATGCTGCCCCCAGCACCTCAGTGGCAGCACAGTGTTTGCCATTTGATCCATGCTTCACAGAAGCCACGCATTCTGACGTACCAACATATTCTAGATTGGGAGTTACTTCCCCAGGAGGAAAAGCAAGCAGCATTTGTGCACTGATGTTGGAAGCCTTGCTTTTACTTGAATTATCAAACACTCTGCAGTGGAAAATGTTGAAAGTGCAAAATTGACTGTGCATCCACAAAAGAAAAAAGGAAGCTGCAGCTTGAGGGAAACTTAAACCTCAAAGGATGATAAAGAGCAAGAAAAAAAGACTGCGTTTTTTGGCACTGATGTATGAACTGTATTTTCAGAAAATCAGAAGTAGGCGACACCACTTTTTCTCCTGTTACAGATGTCTCCTAATGCCAGCAGTGAGAGGCAAGCCAACAAACAAGCCTGACTCACTAACAGGGCAACAAAACCTCTTCCTGCTGCTACTCATTCATAGAGTTTGGAGTTGCCTCTTCTCAGGAGGCATGCAGACTGCAAACAAAGACTAAGGATCACAGAGTGTTCTCTGAACTACATCCTCATCCTCTTGGTGTTAGAGAGCTGTTTTAGCCAATCCTTTGCCAGTTAAGGTCACTTTAGTGCCCTTCCTTGGCAAATGCTGGCTAATACCTCTTTGATAGATACAGAACTGTAACCCTGCCTCGATCCCAGAATTTTATTTCATAATCAGAACTAAAAAAAAAAGGGTGAATGGAAGGAAGATGCTCTCAGTTATGTAAATAAATGGAAGAGGCCAATTATAGAACTTCAGTTCCTCCTGGAATTTCCCTTTTCTACATTTTTTTTTCCTGAGAGTTTTAAGACAAATCTTTGGACATCAGAGCCACATTTTTTGAGGTTTAAAAAAAAAAAAAAAAAAAAAAAGCCTTGGTCAGGAATGACTCCTGATGCTGATTCCTGTTTGCTTTGCATGCTGTGTGGCCCTGCCTGGAACCCCAAACGAAGCTTCTGTGAAAGCATCAAGTGAAGTATGCCTCATATGGGATTGCACAGCTGCCAGACATTCTCCTTGCCCTTAATGCTGCCTCCTCACAGTGTATTTATGACATCGATTATCTAAAGTTTCAGCGTTCAATTTAACTCACACTCAGCAATCTCACAGCAAACACAGACTTCCAGAAACAATTTATTATTCACTTTCCCCTTTTATCCCATGCTTCACTCCAAGGAATCTCTCCATAAGTAGCATATTTTCCTGACTGTTAAGTTTCTAATTTTAGTATTTGTATGGGCAGATGTTATACACCTTACAAAACTCACACTAATGCTTGAACCACAAGATTTGAAAAGCTGAGCATAAAGAATCCAAAACTGAAGTCTTTCAAATAATATTTAAGTACTTTTCCTCATTGGAATCCTCTAGTATTCTGATAAAGAAGTCGTGCTTATCCTACCAATTATATGAAGGTAAGAACACTGCAGGAGACTTTAAGATAAAAAGATAATTCTATTCTGAATTTTTTTGACACCTGAATAACATTCTTTTCTTGCTAAAACACAATGTGAAACTCCAGAATGCACATTAAAGGTATCCACAAGACCTGCAAGCAGAAATAGAAGCTTTAGCACAAAATGTTGCTTATTTTCCACCAATTTTTACATTTTAACTTAGAATTGCAAACTGAAATGGCATCAAAATGTACAATTTGGAGAAGAAATATTGAGGAAGCTGCAAAATATTTTTCCTTCATTTGTATATGTGTATTAGAACCTAGAAGTTCTGATTCCCACAAATCACTAAGTGAATCCCCATTTTTACTTACACTCCCAAATCAATGACAGTTAATAGACATGTTTGTTACATGAGAAAACAGACAAACAGAACAAACATCAAAAGCAACCTACCAAGCAATAAAAAGACACAGAACCTGGTTGCTGGAGCCCTTATTGAAGAACTGTTTTCTCACCTCACGCAGTGCTTTTTGTCAACATGAACATTGCGATTTACAATCAGCATGGCAACTCAGATACACCGTGAGAGATGCAGTGTACCAGGTCAAATACCCTGCTTGACAGTAAGTTAAAATGCTGTGTTTTACTTCCCTTCTTGCATTTCATTTCATGGAGAAATTACTTGGTAATGTGGGCCATCTCAGGAAAAAACTGCAGAGAAGTCATCTCTGTGGGTAAGGCGAGTGCCTCCTACAGCCCGTTCACCTTGGCTATGACAACTGAAACCTTTGGCACTAACACAGACATTCAGAAAGACTATGGTAGGGAAAGCAACTAAACAGGAAAGTTTTACTGGTAAGAGTGGACTCCCCATCCATATAAACCAGCCCACAAGAGTTCCTTACCGGAGATCCAGGCCAGCCTCCTTCCAAAGTACATCCATCAAACGTAAAATCTGGAGAGTCAGCATGTCCTGTCGGAGATCTGTAATGGAAGGTTGGAACTGCTGCCTCAGTTTCTCAGTGTGTTGGAGACAAACCTCTAACGTTCATAAGACTTTGAGAAAAAGCTATCTACAAATCCTCATCAATACTAAATGTTAAAGAGGGGTTGATCGGGATTGTACCATCGTGATTGGCAAAATCTGTCATTGGAAAACTAGTCAGAAGAAGATGCTTAATTTGCTTATTGATGCTGCAGTAAACCCTGTTAAATTCTGGTAAATACAAAGCAGCACAGCTTCAGTGCAAGTGTGAGAATAATGAAGAAAGAAAAATTGCAAGTGCTCAGCACTGCTTACCATCACCGTTTTTAAAGATGATGCCTACAAGATCTCCTCCAAACATCTTATTGTTGTACACTATCCATAGAGGCTTCATTTTAGAATCCATGTACTTGCACTTCTCAACACTGGAAGAAAATATGACAGATGTTATAGTCCACCAAAAATAATTCAGCTGAACAGAACTGAACACTGTTTGAAACAGTAGAAGATGTAGACTTCCAATTAGGAAGTGCTTAAATGCTACCTCAGCTTTCTCTCTACTACTTGCTGTGTGTACCAAATATGGATGTGTCTGTTACACACTGACTACACTGGACGCCATGAACAGCACACACACATCTAAATTAAGACTTACATTTACACAGAAAATGTCTTCTCTGTATCTTCCTACTCATTTCTAGACTTCCCATTTAAGTGCTGTCAAATATTTTAATCACACTTTTGTGCTTACTGTCACAAGCAGAAGTCAAGAACACAGTCTAATTCACATTTAGGCTTATATTTTAAAATGTTTAGCTATGTAATACATTGACTAAGAGTACTAAGCCACATGGTGGACCACAAAACATCTTCAAGCTAACTGCTCTTTGAGCGCAGGAAGACTGCCAACAGACCTGCTCTCCCTGCAGCAAGTGCTCCCTGTGACAGCATAGCTGCTTACAGCACAAAGGAAGCTCAAGCAACAGGCGTTTCTACTTGGGCATTTCCAATCAAAATCTACTGTGCAACACCATTCACTCATCCTTTACTTACTGCAGTTCTGAAAGTATAACAGAAGGATTCAGAGGAGACTGGAGGTCAGAGAGTGCTTCTCTGTAAGCATTTTGTTTCAAACATGTGTGCATTGCATCTTTTCCTTTTGCTTTGCTTTGTTTCATGGCATTCAGCTTAATTAGGCTGTTTAAAGTCTTCATTTTATTAAGAGCTTCTACCTGAAAGAAATAGTTTATCGTCAAGTTATTGCTTTGACTTTGCACATCATACAATATGTAAAATCTCATTTGACAGAAAAAAAAATAATAATTATCTGAAGTATTAAGTAATTTTACAGCATCTTTTACAATGGAAATTATAATCAGTAAAAATTAAAAGCTGGAGAATAGCTTTTTCTAAATTACTCATGTTCTAGAAGCACCATTTTTACAAATAACAAAAACACTGATGGCATGAAATCTCAAATTTCAAGTCACTTTTTGAAGCAGGACTCAACATTTCCAGCAAAATTCACATTTTCATGTATGGTGCAGACATTTACTGAAAGTCCTACAAAATTCAACTTTCGGCAGTCCAACAAAGCACAGCACAGATGCTTCAGTCCATACTGAAGTCAACAGAAACTGAGTGCTTTGTACTCCTACAAACAGGACTCGAGTTGACGGATGCAGATACTTCACTCACACTGCAGTTAGAGGCACACGATCCCAATGCCCAGGTGACTGACTGCAGACAATTGCACACACACAACTACACATGCTTAGAACACTTCAGCCTGCCCTGCAAAAGTTTGCTCATTAAAACCCTGCAAAATTTAGGCTTAAGTTAAATGCTCTAATCAATTAGGATGCTTTAGGTATCACCTAGACAATCTATTTTTACTTTTACAATGTATAAAAGGAAGGGTTAAGCCCATTATTTTTCCCCCTTCCCTCTGTTTAAAGAAGTTTTCTGCAGGTACAATTTGTAAGAAAACAGCTAACAGTGTAAACGTACATAATGTTAACAGAGAGAAGCCTTCTGCTAACAAACCCAGACTGCTCATACAAAGATTATGACTTCCATGCTGCACCTACACCTAAGCAGTTAGCTGAGTATCAAATAGCAGATCCATCAACTGCATTTACACTAGCTGTACTTAACATGCTCAGCAATGTGTATGTTCTCTAGCAAACAGCAGCAAACTGTAAAAGCTGATTTCTATACAAGGAAGCTTCAGTTCAATTCATAAGGTGCTGAGTCAAGACTTAGCACTTTTACAGACAGACTGAACCCTGTCAGGCAGGATGCTGTGGAAATTGCATGCAGTTTGATTATAAAACTGAGGCAATGGAGACCTGCCAGGTCAGCCATCTGTCAAAACCAAAAGCACTCTGCCTTTCCACTATTCTTGGAGCTGTACAAACATCAGTGACAAGGGAACAAAATGGAACCTGGGCTGTACAAACAGGAACTTTTTGAAGTATTTCTACTTTGAATTTCTTCCGTGTTTGCACAGTTGGGAATTTTTGTGCCCCTTCTTTGACTGTACTGACATTTGTTTCCTGTGAAATGCACAAAAACTCTACTGACCTTAGGTCTATTGCTGCAAGCATTTCATCACCTAACCTTTTCATGATTCTGTCAATACTAACAAGCACTCATGTAAGATATGAGTCTTTTCCGTGTTCTGTGAATGTCAGTAACAAAGTGCACAACAGGGCATTCCTGCTTGGTTTGTCACTTTCAGTACATCTGCAATACTGACAGTATCAAAACTGTTCACCAAACGTTTATCGAGTTGCTTTTTCTGTCCTTATTTTCCCTGACACAGCAAATAGAGTAATTCCAGGAGAGCTATAATTTTCAAAGATTTCACAGTAACAATCCACATTTATTTGCTAAGACTGTATTGGAGCCTTCATAACACAATGTGTGAGTCTCCTTAATGGTCTGCTAATATACTTACCAAGTGTACTTAAAAGCAAATATCTTTTTGTTGTTGTTATCAAAGAAAAAAACATAACAAATCCATATTAACACTAAATGATTTAGCTTGTTTCAACGTCTTTCTTTCCAGGGAGAACTACAATTTATATATATATAATGGATATATATATATATAAAGTATCTAAATAAATTTAGATACAATTTATGTGTATATTTGTATACATACATGTATTTATATATAATATACAGCTTCAGCATTTTTGGCATCACTTTTTAACAAAAGCAGAACCTGTAGGAGGTTGTCCTGGACTCATCTATATGAAGTATGGATAGAAATGCAACAGTTTCTATTGGGCAAAATAAAAATGTCACAAGTTTTAAGTGTACATAAACTCTTCTGCTAATAATCTGGGCAGCCTACTGCTCAACCCAGAATGCAGCACATTGCTCAAACTACCTTGCACTTCTCAGAACACGACAAAGCAGCCCCTAAGATCCCACAGCACTGGCTGCTTTCTGTACCAGGGAGAGCAGCTCCTTCATTACACCCATCCAAATGCATTTCTCCCTCTCACTCATGCTTGCTCCTCTCCATCTCACCTTCCTCTTTCCTAAACAGATGAATTTGTCAAGGTAACCTTATGGCCCAGAGGAAAATGGAAAAGGATTTGAGTTACAAGCTAGCATGTGGAGTTTAAAGGAGGAGGGGACTGTATACCTGTTTAGCAAGCACTTTCATGTGAGCAACACTTCCTCGGCAGTAAGCTTCAAGTATCAAACCAAACTGTACTGCAACAGCAGGTATGTGAACCTCTGACCTGCATGGGAACATCACAGCAGAAAGGCTTCTCATTTATCTAAACAGACCGCACAATTTTACAGATAAACATTTAAAGCTGTTGAAACTGAGAAAAAGAAAAAAACAAAACACTTGAACACTTTTAGATAAAAGCTACATTTTGTAAGAAATAACAACGCACACATGCTGAACACTCATAAGGAATAGCCAGTTTCCACATACCACTTGTTTCTAGGTCTTGGACTGTTGTAGATGCAAAACTGTTAAGCGGTAGCAATTCGATATTTGTTTTCAGGATCTGCTTATATTAAAGAAAGCAGTGCTAATAGATGATATTGAGAGTTAGGGCTAATGTTCAAGTGTGTGTTTTCAAAACTTCATAAGAAAGAAACAAAATTTCTCTGAGGAAAAACACTTTGAAAGAAACCACTGAACTTCAGTGCAGTGCCAATTATCCAATAATCCTCCAAAACATTTTCAAGTAAAGCTTGCTCTTTTCACTTAGAAATATCAGAATAATAAGTTGGATTCCAAACACAGAATCAACATGTAAGTAAATGCTGCAAGGTACCTGCAACTCATGGAACTGATCATCACATACAGCAAGAGCACACAGAACTGCTCTTCTGTTATTTTCTGATTTATTTTTTTCCTCACAGTTGAGGTGTAAGTATTGCAGTTTTACTACATGCACAGTCAAAACAAGCACTGAAATCAAACACAAACCTAACTTAACAGTTGCCTAGAGAGGAATTTTCTTCAAACAGCAGATTACAAAGCACAGTAATAAAATTTCAACTATAGGCTGGCTTTGATCAATAAATGCCAAGGGCGTAAAAATAAACAAATAAATATTAACATCTTGATCTACGTCCCAGAAGTCCCACCTACATCAACAGTTTCAGAAAAATATAAGAGAAACGTTCCTACCTTAGATGCCAGAACAACATCTGTCCTATTCTTCTATTAGCAAGTGCTCTCTCTAGTAGAAATCTGGAGAGAGCACAATCAAGAAAAGGTTCGTATTTCAGGACTTGCACAAGTTGAAGAAGATACTGAGAAAGCTCTTCATCACTAGAATGAGGTACATAAGACCAGTTAATAACAGAATAACCAGATTAATGACATTCCAGAAATTCAGATGCATATGATAAACCCAATTAGGACAGATTTAGTTTCAATAGTTTCAGTTTCATCCCAACTTTCCAATCATTTACAGAAAAATACGAATACACACACAACTTATGCAACAGCCAGATTTGATCACTTAATCGATATGTTATAATTCTGAAAGATTCTTAAAGCTATCAAACCTGTAAGTAAAACCTGGTATTTTACCACGATCCGTTACATGATCAACACCTCAGCCTGAGTGCCAGGTTAACCAGCCAGGAGATTAATTGTTCCAGAGGTTTTTCTGAAGAACAGAAGAACATTCACTCTTCTTTGCCCTCAACTTCTGACTAAGAAACTGTACCTTTGGAAGCACTGTAACCTACCAGTTATCTAACTGCAACAGGCATGGGCAAAAAAGACCCCTGAGGCATACCTAAGAATATGTGCAAACCTGTTTCAAAGTTACCCAGCTTAAACAGAGAAGGAAAGCAATATTCACTCCACTGAATGTAATTTAACTAACCTGTCTTAAGAAGTTGCTACCTTAAGAAGTTGCTACCTGTAAGCTAGAATGAGCTGCTTTACTAAAATATCTATTATAAAACAACTAGTTTAGCCAAAATGTTTCTATTTTTGTTGATTTGCTCTTAAAAACCATACCAACATGTGATCTTCCTCCCTGTCTCAAAAAAAAATATATATTAAAAAAACATCATCTTGCCCAAAGTACTTCAGGAAGGCAAATTTAAGCATTTAGCAATAGTCCATAGAAACACTTATTTTAAAAGCCCGTGTACTCATTAATATAGTAGTTTTAAATACTTTAAGTACTTAATATTGTGACATAATACAAATAATTCCAATAATTTTCTTTAAAACCCTGTACCCATCTTTCCCATCACAACAAAACCCTCAAACACTTGAGAGTTACGTTAATCCAGAACAGAACCTGAACTTTCCCAGACTTTTTACATTCAAATGTCTTCCCTCTTCATAAATGGTCTGTAGAATTCAAATCCTCTGCCTAGGATGAAAGGGAAAGAGCAGCAATTCTTCTGTGCATCACCTGAGGATTTGGGAGACACAAATATTCTTCTGTTCTCTCACTCCTACTCTGAAAACCTTCAGACTCAGAGGGATCTCTGCACGTCACCTAGAGCAACTCCCTGCTAAAGCAGGTTCCCTTGGTTGAGTTACACAGGAAAGCATCCAGCTGGGGTTTGCCTATCTCCAGAGAAGGAGACTCCACCTCTCAGTGCAGCCCATTTCAGCGTTCTGCCATCCTCAAAGTAAAGCTCTTTCTTGTGTTCAGGTAGACTTTCCTGTGCTCCAGCTCAAGCCCATTGCCCCTCATCCTGCCACTGGGCACCAATGAAAAGAGCACGGCCCCATCCACTTGATTCCTGCCCATTTACAAGCACTGTAAATTCCCATCAGCCTTCTCCAGCCAGAACAGCTCCAAGTCTCTCAGCCTTTCCTCGTACAGGAGATGCTCCAGGTCCTAAACAACTGTGTGGCCTCTGCTGAATTCTCTAGGTCTCTGTCTTTCTTGAACTAGATTGCCCAGAACTGGACACAGTGCTGCAGATGTGGCCTCACCAGGGCAGAGTGCAGGAGGAAGATCACCTCCCTCGCCCTGCTGGCCGCGTTCTCTGTAATACACCCCAGGCTGCCAATGGCCTTCTTGCCCACAAGGACACACTGCTGGCTCACGGCAAACCTGCCGTCCACCAGGACACCCAGATCCTCCTCTGCAGAACTCCTTTCCAGCAGGCCAGCCCCTGACCCATACTGATGTACGTGGTTATTCCTTCCCAGGTGAAGGTGACTTTGCACCTTCTGTTGTTGACTCGCAAAAGGTTCCCCTCCTCCCAACCCTCCATCCTGTCCAAGCCTCAGCTGAACGGCACCACTGCCTTCTTCTGTGTCAGCTCAGATCACCTGGAAACTTGCTAAGGGTGCACTCAATCCTTCCATCCAAGTTGATGATGTTAAACAGGATTGTACCCAGTGCTGACCCATGGGAACACCATTCAGTAACTTGGTCAAAATGCTCAATCATGCTGTGCTATATTTATTTTTCCCTACTTCTCTCATTTCAGCTATTAGGATTCACAGCTTCTACCAGCTGTCTTCGGCACTTTTTAAAGTTGGAAATTGATACCCAACTGGACACAATTTTGTTTCAGAGCCAGAACTAAGAATTCTAGAAATAATTCCAGATGTAACAATTCAATATTATTTGGATAGCAGCTAAACTGCTTGTTTACATTTGAAAGAAGTCAAAATATGTTTTTCAAATACATAGCCTTGACCATTAAAAAATGAATCATTAAACTATTCACCACAGAGACATTAGAATTCAAGGACAGGAAATACAGTAGTCCTGCAAATGATAACATGAAATAAATCTTCCTCTAGGTTACACTGAAGAGTAAAATGTACGTGATAAGGGAAGAACTTAGATAGCAGAGGCTACTGGGAAAATCAATCAAAGCAGGAATTCTCCTTTGTAGCACATTACATAAAAGCAAACATTTCAAATTAAATGATACAGCAAATACCTGACAAAAAGCATGAAGTAGCAGGATGGACATTTTTGCATTATTTGACTACTGTGATACTTCATCTTTTCATCATTAAAAAGTTCTCACAACACTTTGTTCACCCTTTGTCCAAGAAAGGAGTGAACACAACTTTCTGGAACAAAAGTACACCAGTTTTCTTTAGCAGCATGAAAAATAATGATCTTTGAATACAAGATATCAGAATAAGGAGATCTCATTTGGCTGCCAATTTGCTTATTGAGAAAGATTGCTTTATTTGGTCATTATTTACAGCAGGCTGTCCACTTGAATCTTTCCTCTTGAAGCTTTTTTTTTCTAGAGACAACCAAAACGCAGTACTCCTCTGTGCACACCCCTCAAGAACATTTCACACACTGAACAAATAACACTATAAACTCACCTCATTTGCTTTAAACAACCCACTGCATATTCTCTCACATATTGGTCTGGGTAATTGAAATCCAACAATTCTAAAGCTTCTCTAGGCAGCAGCTTAGGCCATATCTGAAGGAGAGCTTGAAGCTGTTTTAAAAAGAAGACTGTGAGGTTACAGTTAAAGAAGTTATTTAAGAAAACAATTTGATGTAACAGTCCATTAAAGCATTTGTTAAAGCATCTAAAGGTCTCATGAAATGAACCCTTTTTATTGCATTTCAATGAAGATATCCACGAAGGATATATTTTTAATAATATGTACATAGCAATATGACTGAAACAGCACACTATTAGATAAACTAAACAGGCTCAGACGTGTAAATGCAGTATCTAGCATATGTATTAAAAATAAAGATGTTTTTACATATAAACATTATCTTTCCACAAAAACATACGCTCCAAATCTGTTCAGTCCTTCGCTCAGAAGGGTCAGCACCACAAGTCTTTACATCCAGAAACACTGCAGCCATCAACACTTACTTACCACGAACACTTGTACTGAATTTCTAAACTAAATACTGACACTGAGCAGACACTTAATACCATAAAACAGATGTTGAAAATGCAAACAGCAGTTATGCCTGCCCGACACAGAAGAAATTTCAAAACAAATGTATCAGGATTTTTAGACAAGCCACTTTAAATCAGGTGCAGAAACAACACAAATACAGAAGCGTTTTGTTAATAATGAATGTTCAAAATTAATAGGGAATCTGAGTTACAACTTGAAAAGGAAGGTCAAAGAGGCATTACATGCTTCATATCCAGGAATGAATTTTGAAATTCATCACCTACAATGTGTACATTCACTATGAATTTTATTTGAAGATACAGATCTCCTCATTTTGGCTGCCAGCAGTATCCATTGCTGAAATCATTTGAGAGATTAGAAAAATGACAAAATTTTAACTGATTACGACCTGGAGGAAGCAAGATCTAACTGACCTATGAAACAGCCTAGAAAATTCCCCATTTGACATATTTCTCTGTCCCCATTCTTCCTTGGAACTTTTATTAAAAGAAGTGCAGCCCATCTAGCTCCACATCCAAGGCACTGCAAATAAATGGCACAGAAGGGCAGCTCAAAGGATATCAGAAATGCCTGTTGTATTTGGACAGAAGAAACCTGCAGCATGAAATACTCTCATCTGCTTAGACAACAGAGGTCGCCCTCACTTAAACTCTTCCACTCGAGTGACAGTGGTCGGATATTATTTTATTTTTTAACAGTGACCGATTTCTATTCTGAGAATAAATTCTGCCTGTGAGTCCTGCCAACAAGTTCTGCCACCACACTGCCCTGCAGGGTGACAGTAAGGACAAATACCTTGGGAATTCGTTCACTGCAATTCCACTACTAAAATGCTACAACACAACCAGAGTTTGGACGAAAACTATGTGGTAAATAATACAGGAAAGCTGCTTTCATCCATTGCACAAAACACCATGAATTAATATAGATGGTTTACAATCAAATATAGTATTCAATTTCTAAGAGATTTTACTGTATTTGAGCCACAATAAATCAGAACATAGCTATTTAGTTCATTTTTCATGTCAACAGCCATGTTTTATTTATTTTTTTAACTGTTACTTTTTGCTCTGGCTCTCAGACTCTCACTGCAAAGCACTTCTGCTACTGAGGCACACATTGTGTTGTAGAACAGCTACTGCAACACACAGCCAGCACTGTATGATTTCAATAAGAGGCAAAGTATGAGTCCTGCCTGTTTTGGAATTCTTACATTTCCATGAGATTGCTGCACCTCAGCTGAGGTGAAGCCCGTTGGAATGCTTACATGTCTAAGTACTACAGAAACATTGAGCATGCTTAGGGATAACATCTCACTTTACAGATAGGCTGTTCTTGCTGCCAACAACAGCTTTCAAATATAAACCACAATACCATCTATGCATAAGCAAACAAACACTGCATTCCTTTTCCAAAATAACACAATAACAACCAGGATTATTATGTATTTTCAACCACAAGCTTAAATAAATTGCCTTATACATTCTTTTTTATATACTCAAATTTAAGGGATTTTTTGAGCTGTCAAAAATATCCATATTCCAATCAACTTTTTCAATAATTAGGCTGTATTCTAAAGCCCCCAGCAAGTGATCAGAACGCCTTTTTCTTCACATATTTTAATGACTAAACAATAAATGCTTCCACGTCTACAACTCATATTTCCAGACAACTTTTAAAAGAGAACAATTAATTCAGAAGCACATAATGGAATTAATAAAGAACAAGAAAGAGACTGGATGTGAAAAAGAACAAGGGAGTGATGACTGTCTGGGTGCTGTACTTTGTTACTGCAGTGCTCATGGCACAGACAAAATAAATTTGCATTCCTCCCTGACAAAACCATACGCAGGACATACACATCTAACTGTACAACACAGTGCTGGTTTCTGCATTAGAGTACTGTCAGTGTTCACACCAGATGAAATTTTTCTTGTTCCTCCCAACCTGCTGTGTACACCATCAGACAAAAAACCTCCCATCCGTATACAGTGATATGTTATGTTACTATTAACCACCCTGTGAAGCAGGCATGCAATCACTGCAAATATTTGATCAAACTCTATATGATGAGAAGAGGCATTTCCTATCACGAGCGAGTGCTGTCCCTCTCAAATAAATAAACAAAGAATGTCTGCTTCAGTGAGGTTTAATTACCTACCCTGGGACACGGACATTTTCTACACCATCTTTCCCTTCTGTCTTACCTGAGCAACATCTTCAAGTTTGTTCCATTTTAAGGAGAGCAGCAGCTTTGGCAACGATTGTGGAAAATTTTCACGGCAGTCGTATCGCAGAGTCCAGATGAGATCCATTTCATTTTCACAGAGCTGAGATAAAGGATCTCTTTCCATTATTTCTTTTAGCACGATGTAAAATTTTTTACCACCTCGACCCTAGAAAATGATAGAAGTACGTTTTGGTATGTTCAGTAGGATTCTTAGATTTTAGCTCAAGTACTGGAAATGCTGTACCAAGAACAACATGAGATAGAAGGGAATGACAGTGAAGCCTTTCCTTCAGATGGCCAAACCTGTTCTAAGAACTGCACCCAGCAGTCATTCAAAACTCAGCGCACACAAGTTCCTGTAAAATAACTTCAGAATTAAGGACACTAGGTGGCAATATTTCTGTATTCCAATCCAACATGGAAACCACTTGCTGGGATGCATATATTTTTCTTTTTGTTTTTCAAATGAGTAAATGCTATATATCTATAACACCTTATCTATCTATCTGTATATTTTAATTAAAGGCCAAAAGTCACTTTTCCAACAATAACCAAAGGTAACTATATTTACTAAGCATGCAAAGAAACACCTCTGTCTTCTCTTCCAGACCTTTCTCTTTCAGACAACGTGCTGTTCTATCTCTCTGAAACACTGATGTAAGTACTGGTTCTGTACATCAGTCTGCATGAAAGCATCTTTGCAAGTTAAATCTTCCTTTCCTGAGCCATACTTGAGACTGAAAGGGTGGAAATTAAAGTGATGATATCAGCAACAACAAAATTCCATAAATTAATGGGAGATGAGTAACTGGTGCATCTGAGTAAGGATGCAATAGTTGACAGGAATAAACTAGTTCCAATGTAATATTTAGATAAGCAATATCTCAGTTTTCTAATACTAAAGCCATCTTTACCAGAAAAGCCAATGGAAGTTTCAGCATAATTTTAAGAGCTTGGCCAAATGGTCTTTACATCACTGGAAAATGAAAAAAATCAAAGTAAAGCTGAGAAGAAATTGTAGTAAAAGTCAACTAGGACTGATAACAGAAAAAAAATTACCATTAAAGTATGGTGTTCTGCATAGGATTTCCAGCTAACAAAACTACACCTGATATACACACAACCTGTTCGGCTCCCCCTGGAAAGGATGAGTGTCAATTCAATGCTGAAGTGTTTTAATTATTTTGTTGCAAGTAGAAATTCCTTGGATGTGAATAGACTTAAAATAATTAGTTGAACTCAATGGCTTAGTAGTAAAACTATGTAAACATTCTGTTTCTGTATCAAAACAAACAAAAAACCAGTCTTCACAATAAAGTGGCATTCTGCTACTTGAGATTTCCAATTATTTATACACCAGACAGTTCATACCAACTGCAGTAGTGAGCTTTCATTTTTCCCAATCACATTATGCACTCACTGATGCATTCACTGACCTTTTTTCAACTAACTGCTGTATTCTTACACACAATGCAGTTCTTACTGCTGCTAAGTCCCAGTGCTTCACCTTCTTAAATTAGAACCTTCTGCATGCTTACAATGACTTTTTTCCCAAAAGTAAAAAAATGATACAAAGAAAACACCTTCAGATTTTGGTGATTGTTTTGAAGTTTGTCAAGTTAGAACTATGTGAATTCTGAAGAAGAGCAAGTAATACCCATATGTAAGCAATATTTTTAATAGACTAAAGATCATTTATCAGAGTACTTCTTTGGAAGCACCCAACCATCAGGCAAATTGTCATACTTAATCCAACTGAGCAGTTGCCCAATATTTTATGCACCCTAGGAATGCTTTCCAACTCTAATGAAAACCTCAGCTCTGTTATGTTCCAAATCCATAAAGAGTCTGCATAGCAGTTGAGTTATTTGATGAAAAATAAGTCGGAAGTCCAAAGTATATTGAAAAAGAATGAACGAGTGTGTTTAATGCTCAACAAGTGGATTATGCAAGCAAATAAAGCCCATAGAATTATAGTTATTCAAGTAGTTGTATTATTTTCTGTTGGATTGATGCAGAAGATTAGAAGAAAATACCCCCCAAAGCAATGTTCAAGTGCTGCCTTTAGCAGTCGCTTACCGCCATCGCAGCATTATCACTGCTTCTTGCAATCTCAGCTGCCTTTTCAAGTATCTGCAAAAAGACATTTTAAAACAGCTCAGATTTAAATACAAATCTGCCATTGAAATAATCAAAGATAAGTAGATTTTACCATCTTTTAAATAATTACAACACTATCATATTGTAGATACGAGGAATCACGTGTGCTTCTGTGGAACAAATAACCAGAGTTTACTGCACTGACTTCCCAGTCCATTTTTATACACTACAAAGAGTCTTGAAAAAAAATTCAGCTCAGAGAGGAGATAAGCATTCTGAAAAACATTGTAACACATTTGTACAAAGTAGTAATAGATCTTTACAGTCACAGACAGGCAAAATGTGAAGGTTTCCAGTGTTGTACAGAAGTTTGGCTTTTTAAAAGAACATTGGTATTGGAAAGTGATTGTGCTGCTGACTCTCAAGACAGCATGCAAAGAGTATTTTAAAATGCATGTCTTCAAAGATTATCTGAAGACTCTGAAGGCAGAGCACTGACATTATTATATACTGCAAGTTCAAACAACTCCAGAAAGTTGGGAAATTCAGTGACAAAAGCAGCTGAAAGTAAAGAAAAAGCCATTTGCATACAAGCATTCTCGACCACTCTGTCACATCTTACCTTATCAAAGGGAGGGTAATTAATAGGCTGTTTCGAATATTCTTGAAATCTAATGTGCAAAGCTGTTGCATTTTCAGTGTAAGGGTTAGTCTGGACAGTTCCCATTGGATTTAACATTTCTTCAAGCTCATCTAAAATGTTAGCAAGAACAATTAACATTAAATTTAAAAAGATAATAATCTTATTGTGTCACTGTCCTTCGGTCTAAAATGACTGACAGTGGTCTGCACAGCACCTCTCCAGTGCAGGCTTCTCTGACATAAACATTGCAGACATTCTGTATTCACAGATGCTGGATTATCACAAAAGGAAAAACAAAAGATTTTCTCCTTCCAGAAGAAATGTAACATCAAAGGAACCCTGGATACTGCTACCCTGAGACAAATCCCTAAATGCAGCTTCAGTCCCCGTAACATCAGTCTCTGTAAACCCACACATGCACTGCCTCCATATCAAATAGCATGAAAAAGAGTCAAAAGCGTTGAGCTTTTTCCCCCAACACTAAAGCCAGATTAATCCTGCAATTCTCATAATTAACTGAAGAGTAACATGTAGATTTCAGACTGTTTTACTGATCAATCTAAGTTCCAAGGAAGGAATTCTCAAAAACAAAATTCTAACTCACACGTTTTGCAGTCTCCAGCATTGTCACATACAACATAGCTCACCTACTGAGTTTAAAACATAGCACAAGTAAGCAAATGAAACCTAAAATGCATTAAAAAACCCAACCAGATAACACTAGATTTAAGTATGCATCTCCAGTTTCAAGTGATCTTCTTTCTGTAACGTAACACTTTCAGAACACTGAAATGCTGTTTTCAAGCAAGCTCTCATTTGTCCTCCTGTCAGATTAACAGTACTTTCATGAAAGACAGTAAGAGTCATGTATTTTTCCTACATAAAAAAGTACATGTAGCAAAGAAATTATGACAAGAAAATTGCACGTGCATGTAGCCAATATTCTATTTGATACTGCTCTTCAATGTCAAATATTTCAAATACAAGTACAGAAAGTTAAACTTTACCTGGAAATGATGACCAGCTGTGCAGTACGAATTCTCCATTCTTCAGCTGTCCTTTGTAATCAAACACCATGGTATTTACCCAGGCTACAGGGTAGTGCTGTTAACAGAAAGAGTTTCTATGTAGAAACTAAGATGGTAGGGGTTTCAGTGTGGGGTTTCTTCATCTCAGTGTCACTCTTTCAGAAAAGCAATTAAACACGAGCACAGTGTTCATATGTGCTCTGGGTCCTTTGAGACAATAGGACTTAGTTCTAAGGAGCCACTCTGCCAGCCTAAAAACAGACATTTCTCTGAACACAAGCCCAGATGCTCACATTTTTTCCCCATCAGAATTCATCTCGAGTTCTAGAGATGAGAACAAAACTAATACCTTAAAATACAATTGGTTAAGTAGTCATTTGCCAACCTGCTTAAAATCAAAACATTCATGTCTTTTCAGCATCTGAGAAGCAGGAAAAGGGTTTTTTGTACCCTTGTGTACAAGAATGTGTAATTCTTCACATGTATACTTTTTCAGTACCTTTATTTTTCATTTTGTATTCTTGAAAACTGAAGTGAGGACAACGAAAGATTTCTAATTATTGTTTATAATTATAAATAAATATAATTTATAATTATCTAATTATCTATATTATTATATAATGATTACCAAACATGTTATATATAGTTCAGAGGTACAAAAGGGAAAAAAAAAAAAAAAGAAAAAAAAAATTATGATTACCACTTTTCCTGCTTTCCTAATGGTTTGGTATTTGGAGGGATTCATTGACTTAGTTGACTTTTTAGTTTTCATCTTATCCATCACAGCATAGACTGCAAAGCAGAGTCTTGCCATTCTTGGTAGATCACAGACATTTATTTCAAACTCCAGTACTTCATTCCAAGCATGGTCACTTCTCCCAGATATTTCTGTGCTTACAATGGTTTTACAAAGGAGCTCTGTACCGTGGAAAATACCAGCCCTAACATGAACCTGCATTAAGGGAATTAGAGAAGAAATATTAAGACTTGCCACAGAACCTACAGAATTCTGCACAGAATATAACCCAGAACATACATACGTTTAATCAACATTTCTAACTTGATAACAAACAATTTTGATATTTTACTACAGATTAAATGAAGCCACGCCAAAGAAAATCTGCCAGCAGCCCAGCAGCACCAACAGACCATATCCAAACAATGCCCCATCTGATCATTCTGTGCAAGATCCTCCTGCCATAGATGCAGAGGCTGCACTCATAACACAAGTATCAGGTCTTGGAGAACGCCCTGCAGCGAGTTACACTCCTTGATGCAGGTACCACAGGAAAACCCATTGTTAAACTGACTCAGTTAACTTGCATATCTATATTGTAACAATTTTTTTCCAAACATAATCAATCACTGAAAGGAAATAGTCAACTTAAAGACATTTATTTGAGTCCCAATGATATTCATAAACTTCATTTTCACCTATTTTTGTCACGTTTCACCACTATGAGCCCATGTGAGGTAAGAACAGCTACATGAACATCAATGAAACACAGCATGCTGGAAAGAAATCTTACTTCAGGAAATCTGAGATGTAAACAGACTATGAATGTACATGTACATAAATACATGTAACCATCTGTGTATATATTCACACACACAGTCAAAATTCCTGTTTTCATTTACAGGGCTTTCTTAAAATGTTTCTGTAATTACAGATTGCAGCATTATATTCGTCCAAAAGGAAATACTGGGGCTGATACCAGAGAAGTGGTTAAAACTGGTTCACAGCTGATTTGAAACAAGTCATCAGATGGTCCTTGCTAATCCATTTGGAGATTTACTGCACGATCAATTGGATTTACACCACATTCCTTTGCTGATTCAGAGCTATCTCATAGATTGTAATCCTTTGTAGATTGTCATCTATTGTAAATGTTCTAAAGTCTGTCTGAATCATTTAAAACCAGGTTCATAAACTCATATTTGCATAGCTTTCAATATTATTGATATCCTGACATCTGATTTGTAAGCTCTGCATGGCCCCAGTTTTCCCTGACTTTTCTTTCATTTTATAATACAATAAAAAGCTAGTGGAAGAAAGTAAGTGTAGTGAAAGAAAATAAGTGATCAAGTACAATGTGATAATAACAAAGCAGCTTGGATGCACGTGGAATGCACTGCTCACTGCTTGCCTTTGACCACTCCTAATTCTACAATTTCCATTCCTGATAAAAATAAGGGATTGGATACTAAATTTTGTTCTTTTTGTTTTGATGTTTCCTTTTTACTACTGAAATTGTGTGTAACAAAGGCACAGCCAAATAACAAGGCAAAATGCCATTTCAAATGTCACCTGTTTGGAAAACTGGGTGTTAAACAGCTGAACAAAGTCAATGATGTTCTAAGTAAAAATACTCAAATGCAGCTCACATCTGACAGACGTTTTGTTTCCACCTACAAACACTGCACATAGGAATTCTGTTGATGCTATCAGCAAAACTGAATACTGGTTTGGTATTCTGAGTACTGTCCTGGACAACAGCAGCCAATTAAACATTACATTCTAAGAAGTCATGAATGGGAAACAAATACATTCTTACAGTGACACAATTCCATAACAGCACAGAGAAACAATGCAGACAAACGTGCACAAGTGTGAAAGGTGACATTACATTTAATGCATGACACTGAATAACTAAGGCAAATTTAAGTTTTCAAGACTGAAAGTGCATTCAGAATACTAAAAACTCCTCAGACAGTTTCCACAGGTACCAATTCTTAAGGATTATCATTTTTTGTTGTTTCTCAAGCTTCTGATCAACATATTTTATTTTTTTCTGGAGAGTCACGTTGAAATTCATTAAAAGTTCATTTTTCATATATACTAAAAAAATATCTAGTAACTACGTTGCTTCTGGAATCCATCTTCTTTTCCCCCTTCCATTTTAAAACTGTAAGAGTCCACAGACTGTAGAGCTAAGAAGAAAATACAACTAGCTGAATAACAGTTCAGATCAAGAAAAGAAGAATGCCTGGTTTTGCAGACATCCATTTCTAAAGCCACACTGCTTATATGTCAAATCTGTAGCCATGGCCCATTTAGCAATGCAGTACAATGACATATTCTGAATGCACATGGACATCATGACAGTAGTTTTGAAGAAAAAAAATGCAATGTCTATCATGAATAAAGCATCAGAACAGCCAGCTTCAATGGCCAATTGAATTTCTCTCCAATCTAATTAATTAACTGCTGCTCAAATAAAATAAAGGAAATCAATGTTGTTCACAACAAGTCTTCACAAGTCTTGTAAGGTCGTAAAGTAACTGTGCAAAAACTCCCCACGTGTTAACAGCTTGTGGTCTGTAACACAGGCAGTAGCCTACTCATGTGCATTTTACAGGAAGTGATACTACAGCTTCTTTTGTGTGTGCAGCATGTTTAGAAAATAAGAGACAGATTGTATAGGAGCACACAATCCATGCTTAGAAACCCAGAGTTTATCCTGGACTACGAAAAATATCTTCAGTTCCAATTAAAAACGTAAAATATTTAATCTACTTTTGCTTGCCAGATGCTTAGGGAAGTTTGGCCTGAATAAGGTTATTTTGTATCAATACTTACAGATACTTGAAAAAAAGGCCAACAAGCATCATGCCAACATACAGGGCATGCCATAATGCACGTATCCAACTTCAACAATACAGCAACAGTTTTAGCAATTAATTAAGATCTTAAGCAATACTAATGATACAATTAAGCAATAATGCATACACTTTTGCTCACCTGAAACCTGTTCAATTCTGAGTTCACTAAATGTAGAAAAGCATTAAAATTATTATCAGAGTGTCTTCTGAAACTACGCAAAATTACTTACTTTGGCATTTTCTTCTGTATTTAGCTTATTACCCTTTAATAGAATAATCTTGAAAGGGCTGCAAATGTCCCATACACTCTGAGAAGGGAAATAAAAATGTAAGTTTTCTCTTAATCAGCATAATTACTTTACAAGCTAAACATGTTCAGCAGAAGCCATAAATACAAACAAAATTAGACATTTTTAAAAATATGAATTTGAAATCTTAAAAAACAAATTGGTTCCCATAACTACAAGAGCATCTCGGATGCTCCACAAGGAAAGGACAGAAAAAACACCGGGCTGAAGATTTTGGGGAGAGAGGGCGAGAAGAAAATACACTGCATACTACTTGCTGACAATTAATAATAACCCTTCAAATGCATTAATGCTCTGAATATATAGCTACAAATTGAAAGAACAAAGCCTGTCCCCATTCCTTAGAATAACAATACACAAATTACAACGGTGTTATACGGCCATGCTAAGTTTAACAATGAAGGAAACACTACATTAAAAGTTAGACTTATCTGATAGCAAAAGTTGCCATCGTTGAAGTGAAAACATCATATAAGACGTGAGGGGGGCTAAAACAAGAAACCCCAGATCACTAGTGTCCAAGCCAGTGGAGCCTACATATGCTGAAGCTGGAGAATACAGCTCTGTGCTGTAAGTTCTCGAGTTGCTGGTAACAGATTATTATCCACTCTTCTGGCTTCTGGTTGGGAGCAAAATCAATAGCAGTGACAGTGTGACAGTGGATCTTTCTGGGGCATCGGGGAAAAGAGAGCAAGGGGGAGGTGAGGACAGGAAAGCATCCAAGAAGTTGTGAGGCCTGCTATTCCTGATGTAAAACTAGCAAGCAACAGAAGGCTCTGAGGAGACCCAGGAGACCTATTCTGGAAAACAGAAGTAATAGCAGAAATCCCAGACACTGTGATTTACATTGCACAATCCACTCTTCCTTTTGGATATCAGATACTCTTCACATTAACTTACTGTTGTTGCTCTTGTTTTTTTTGGTGGCAGGGGAAGAGGAAGGTTGGATGATTTTCGGTTTATGGCAACTTCTATGGCAATCATTTCCTGCTCACACATTTTCTTTATGGTGCAACACTCAACTAGAGTCAGCTGAGGAAGAGTCCTGTTCATCACGCAGTTGTGTATATACTAAAAGCCCATGGAAAAGAATTAGAAACTAACAATATTTCTGCAAAAACTTTCAAATCAAAGCAATCAGAATATATTGCAGAGCTACAAAGGAAATGATGCACATTTGTTTTACAATGGGAGAGCAGAGCAGGCATGACGAAGAACATTATTGCTCAGCTTTGTTCACTATGCAATGGCACACGATACAAAGTGACATTCTGGCTAAAGCTCCAGAGAGCAATGATTACCATGAGCTCCAAAGAGCTTGGCATACCTGAAACTGAATTAACGGATGATCACCAAAAACATATTCTAGCCTCCCACTAACTTGCAGCACATAGTCAGCAGGATCAATTTCCTCATCTTCTTTTCCATGGATAGTCAAACGTTTTCGGATTGCCAGTTCATTCAACTTGATGGGATTCATGTTAGGAGACACTTGAAAACTAAATACATCCTAACAAAACACAAACAGGAAGACCAGATATCACTTTTCATAGTCAGACTGTGACTGAGGGGATGTGAAGGGAGTGAAGGAAAGAGGGATAGCAGGCAACACCCATGGCATACAACGTGGAAGGACTCCACTTCGAAAGAAAAAATTTAATCAAATCTTTTCATTGTATCTGTCATTTTTATTTCTGTCTTAAAAAGTTAAAGAAGTTAGTTCAATTTTTTTTTAATTAGGGGGAAAAAAGATTTAAGTGCACTGAATGTCATTATTCCTAATGTAAAAGAAGATCTTTTGTGAAGTCTTTCTTCTCCCTGCATCTACAATGTTGATGTGGAAAGGCTGATCCAGCGAGTTCTGTTTGTTCTTTTGTTTGTTTTGGTGGCTTTTGGGGTTTGTTTTTTTTTTTGCACACACACACACACACACACACTCACAAACACACAAGCACACTAAGAGCAGCTATTTACAAACCAAGTGTTGTCTGACTTGCATTACTTTGACTTCCGTTGAAGTTTATAAGTAAGAAGCTAAGCAAAAAAACCTAACTGTGCAAAGTCAGGCAAAAAGAGTTTCATATTTCTAGCTTCCCCTGCTCAGAACGCTCCGAGCAGCAAAGGCTTGCTTCTCTTACTATAACTGACAGTGGGCACACAGGAATGAACCCTTTCCTTCCCAGAAACCTGGTGTCCTACAATGGCTGATTTAATTCAAAATAGTATTTTTACATGTGTGCACATCACAGCAATGGTGATTAGTTTCTCTCTCTTGCTCCAAAGCCAATTTAGGTAGGTTTTACAGATCCCTCGTGTACTCTTATCAACAAATACTTTAGTATTTCTTCCTCTCACTCTTGCAGTGTTCTACTGGAAGGATGCAGCAGTCTCCATAATTTCCTACTCAATTCCAAGTTGTCTTACAGTACTCAATGCAAGTAGTCCAGAACAGAGGTTAGTGCCCTAAAAAATGGCTCCAATTTGAACTGTTAGCAGCTTCGAAGGTCAGAACTGGTAGCAGAAGATCTGAAATATTTGGAATGTTGGGAGCCCAAGCTATTACAGAGGCAGGCAAATGCATTTTGAACCAACAGCAACTTCTGCATTCCTTTTATATCAAATACAAACTTACACACAATGCTATCCTCAAAAGCTGACTGAAACAGATATTCCCATTGTTCCTGAAAAACTACAAGTCCTCTGCTATGCTGTAAACAACTGGAAAAGTTGTGAGGTTTCTTTTTGTAAAAACTCCTACGTATCCCACATCAGATAGTGGTACTGGTTACCAAATGCAATATTCATCTCTGCATTTAGTGCTTCCAAAGCCAGGTATAATTTTACAACTTTACATTTTACATTTTACAACTTTAGATTATTATTTTTTCTTAGTGTTAATAAAGATGGTATAGAAACAATACAGCTTTGCAAATAAAATTAGCTTAATCATTAGAACATCAATATCTAACAACGAGGTCAAAGTGGACAGCAAATATAGTCTATTATTTCATTCTTCTGAGATTCTAAGGCTTCCCATGCTGACACCTCACCATTAAGAAGTACACAGTGTAAAAATGAGGAATGAAGTAGAAACACAGCAATTTTACCATAAAAAAAAAATCTTTTTTAAAAATAAGCTGTGCTAATTTTAAATCCCAGCTAGTGTTAAATTTGTCTCTATGCATGTGTAGTTGAAGGAAAGCTAACTCTTGTTTTTTATACTTATTTCTCAAAAACAAACCACAAACAGAAAAACCCTGTTGAATTTGGTTCTTCCCCATTCAGCATCTCTCAGGCCTAAAATCAAATCCTAGTGAAGTCACACAAATAGTAGCTGACCAAAAGGGTGTGAAGTGTGTTTTAGGTTTAAATGAACATAAAATAATACAAAACATAAGAGTTGTACACTTCAATTTTAAAAGCAGAAAAGAGTACAACTGTAATTTGACTTGAGTTCACAACTGTTCGTTGGCTTCCATACTTTGTTTCAAAAGTCAAGGACCCTGGTAACATTAATCTATTTCACTCACTTGTTTGGTCGGCCTCATTCTAACTCAGATCAGAATCAAGAACAGTATATCAAATATGATGAACATCCATTCCTACCTGGCAGTTATCAAAATGAATAGCCACTACAAGATTTCCACTGTAAAGCTTATCTTGGAAGTTCTCTGGCACAACGGGTTCCTGTTCTGGTGGGTAAGTGTGCTTTAACCAGTCCATCCAGGAAAGACCCACAAGGGACTGAATCTTCTCCTCACTGATTCTCCGCATCTTAGCTCGAAAGTCGTTCACTTCAGGATCTTGTAAGGCATCAAACTCATGGAGACCTAGAAAAGTTCAAGCAAGCAAAAGAATACCTCACTTATATATCTCTAAGGTAAGGTTCTGTAAGTGATTTTATTCAGATCTTCCAGCCAAAATGATTGCTCAAACGTGAGTTGAGTTCCACATCCCCCTGTAAATCAGTGGACTTTCAGAGTTATTTACACCATTCCCATGCAACCTGCCTTCGGTGTTTGAACAGCAAGAAACAATTCCTTGCATAACATTAAATGGAAAACCCAACCTCACTCTGCTTTCAAAATAGTCGGGAAGTTTTAAGTCCCCTCACAACAGCAAATGCAAACACAGCACCATAAGTGCAGCATAAAAACCATACATCAGGGTGTTTTTACATCATCGCCTCCCCCGCTCTGCCCCCTTAAAGATGACATCTTTTTGATTTTGTTTAAAAGGCAAAAAAAGGATAGTTGATCTGCAAATAGATACATTTGTTCTTGACATTTCCTTGTGAATAAAATAAACCTTCTACTCAAATAAAGCTAATAGGACTGAAAATTCAACCAATCCGAGTCCAATAAAATTCCTTTTCCAAAACATATATAGAAAGAACACACAGAGAGAGTCCCCAAAGAATGTGCATTCTTCAGTCCGTAAGGAAGTTCAGGAAGCACAGAATCTGCAAGTGGGCACGTTTTTTCATTTCTCCCAAACTGATGGACATTGTCCAAATTACACAAAGCACCAGATACCATTTGAGAACAAAACACTACGTTTATGAGCACAGAAAGAGAAATATTCAATCAAAGAATGTGAATCTCTCAGAACCTGTCAGAGTATGTCTGAGCAGTGAGCTGGCTGCTCCCATTGTTGGCTTTAACAAATGGGCAGACAGCACACTGCTGAAATCAAAACAAAACCTGCAGTCTCTATAAAAGAGCTAACAATGGTTCATTGTTATAAAACAAGAGGTATGACCTCACGTGACCCTGTCAATCTTTATTGTATAACCACAGTAGATCTAAAAGACGAAAATGCTGAAATATCTTCAAGAGCAAGTTACTGTGAAAGTCTTAAAAATAGCTTCCCATTGTTTGCTGAAAATCAGCGTCACAATGGAGAGCAAAGCCAAGAGCCATACTGTTAACCAACTCAGAAATCATGTATACCAAACTCATAACAACAACTCCTAGTTTCCTCTGTGCAATTTGTTATTAGGCTACCTGTGGTAACACTTTCAGGGATTAAGTGTTCCATCACTTAGCAATAATATTATAGATTTATTTTCCCAATCTAATCCCCTTATCTAATGAGGTAAGGCTTTTTCTCTTGCCTGATGTAGTTATACAACACAGTAATTATATGCTGAACTACAACACAGACAGTAGCATCTATCAACTTACAAATGTTCATCTTTAGTATTTAAAATTGTTTTAAATGTCATCAGTACTGAGGAAGAGAAATTCTGTCAGAGACAAAAGGAGAAGAAAAATATTGTAAGTTTTTCCCATTACCTGCCCAAATAAGACCCGCTTCCATAAAACAAAGTTTTCAAAAAAAATACAGAGAAAAGGGAATGTAATTACCTTTGCCTATAAGGACACCTATTTTGGAGTCCAACTTTTCTCCTGGATCACAATTCCTTGTCACTAGTTTAAGGACAGGAAGAAAGGGCCTGACGTCACAAAGTCTCCGTGTTTCATCTTCTAATTCTTCGTGTACAGCCGTCTGATTCACACATGAGAACATGTAGGAGTCAATCTCCATGAGGAGATGGAAGAGTGGGTAGGTGTGTGCCTGCTTCCATAACAGCTGGGAAAAAAGCAGTAAGAGTGATTTGTTTTTAGCATCTGCCTTGTGGTTGTTTTCAATCAGCAATGAACGTGTACAAACATCCCAGAGGTAACACAAATCATGTCAAATTCCCTGCTGTCTGTAGAAGCTCCAGGTAAACTTATTTGTAAGTTATTTGCAGGCCACCAAAATGTGCAAGTCACCCATGCAGCACTCAACAGAGCTTCAGCGTACTGGATGTTTACACAGCAGATTATACCTCACCTAACACCAAGGTAAGCTATGTCCCATTCTTAGCAGAAACCAAAATTGTAGGTAAAAAGAACCGTGTTTATATAAATATATATGTAAAGGTGAGAACAACTTTGTCTAAATTTTAAAAGTTTACATTTTATGCACTTGTTTCTTAAACTTCATCTGAAACAGGAACTGTAGGATCAATAATGCAGTGTCAAAAATCTTGCATGAAAAACACATTTTCCACAAACAAGAAGTTGAACTGAACTACTACAGCCAGACCGAAAACACCTGTGTATGTTTCTGAGATTTATACAACCAAGGCTGCCTTCCAATAAATGGACCCCAGGCTAATTGGCCTGGTTGGGCAAAAGCCCTATTGAGGAATTAATTAATGATTAAATGATTCTGTGATACTGTAATTAATCAAGGAATTACACTGAACTTTCTACCTGCAAAGATCCATGCATGGTGTGGATCAAAATAGGCTTAAAATCCTACAACCGAAATTTGTACCAAAGAAAGAACGGCTACGAATGATGTGCCTACATTACACGTGAGAGGAAAGAAGAGCAAACAACTTGCAACTCAGCTTTACTTTACAAAATAATAATAAATCATTTTTCCATGAACAACACATTTCAAAGAAAGAAAGACAAATGCAAACACGAGGTCGTGAATGTTCTGTCAAAAGAAAGTTAAGTGGAATCAGAGTGAAAAAGCAAGACATCGTTAAGACATCTAATCAGCCAAAGACAGATGAACTTTTTTAACACTAGCTCCGGATTGTCAACATTGACCTGGAAAAGAACGTTTCAGAGCTATGAGAAATTACTTCAGAGCAATGACTTCTGGATCTAAAAAGCCACAGCTACACGCACTCATTAAGGGTTAGGTTGGAAGTCTTTCCTTTCCCTTCCAAATAATTTTACTACCCAAATTCTGTCCTTCGCACTGCCCAGAAGATGGGCTGAAGGCACCACACTGGTCCTCCAAAGATTCACCTCTGTGTCCAGCACTGCCATTTATTCTCTTAAGCTCAGGGATGTATATAGCTTAGACATTCTATTACCACTTTTCTTTTTTAACTACAGAGGTGAATAATTCTATAAAATGTAGCTGTGATAAAACGGGGAAAGTCTTTCATCAAATAAAATCAGGGGTCAGTGGAAAAAGGTCATAAGGCACTAACGCAGCCTGCGTCCCTCTGCTGTGACACGCTCAGATAAGAATGCAAGTAAATTTTTCCCTCAGTCTTGACAGTCAGTTTTATAAGCTCCTTGTTTATCTATTTTATTTCAAACATTTTCACAGTCAAAACAGCACAGCAAACTCACCGAATTTATATAGCTTCAGATCTATGTTATATCACACGCAGACCAGCACGGAAGTACAATACTACCAGCATTAAGAACACAAGCTTAGAGAACATAAAAGATTCTGTTGTTAATGGCTATTACCCCCTGGCAAGTATTTGAAGCACTCCATAAACAAGAACAGATTGAATCCACCGCTCAAATTTAAATTTAAAAAATCTTGGAATTTTAGAAACCAGATTTTATTAATTCCATGCCTTTAGAATTACACAAGATATTCCCTGGATGAACTGTTTGTAACACTGTCTTTCGAAATATCAAATCCACAGTATCACATCCCAAAAGAATTAAAAACGTTTGAAAGAAAACAAAAGGGTCACAGCCCTTCTTTGGTAAAGAAAATTGTTTCCTCTGAACAAACAGACAAGGATTTTTCACACCCATTTTTCAGAAAGACCCCTCACACAGCAAATCAATCACAGATCTCACTCTTTTTAAGCAATGTCCCAACAAGGCACTTCTCCACTAACTTAAGCAGTGGCTTATAAGGACACCATTGGTGTCAACCAAAAGGAGCAGGAACACAATATACAACTTCTGTATTAACAATCAAATCAGACACAGCATCTCCTGTTTCCACACTAATCAGAAAAACTTTCAATAAATGCACAGGGTAGGAATAACACATTAACAAAAGGTTTAGATACAACAACTCAGTATTAACACAGAGCAATCACGTAAATCTCTGCTGAAGTGCAACCATCAGTGGGAAATTATTTCTCCATACCTCAATGTCTGCTCAAAAACATTCAAAACCCCCAGACACATACATCTCTACCAGTCACCATGCTATCAATGCATCTCTCATTAATTTTTTTATGCTTACCCAGATTCACTGCTTGATTTGCCAGAAGGCACATGAAAATCAGAACCAGAACTCATTTGAAATGTAAGTTAATTGACCACTTGGTATTACCTGTTTAATATGAGATATAGTGGCATCTCGAGGGACATCCAAGTTGATGTAGATTCCAGTGGGCAGTAGGAAGTCCACGGATATTGAGCCATCAGCACCAATCTGTGAATCCACTGCCCAGATGTCAAGGCTGTCTGTCACGGCAGGAGGCATTATGGAATCTCAACAATATCATAACCACATGGCCTTAGGAAAAAAAAATTAAATTCAGTATACTTAACCTTCTATAATTAGACACACATTTTGAAGCTTTTGGAAAGTTTACTTAAGTCTGCTCGTGCAGTTCAGCTCCCAAGTCTGGGGTTTCAAATGCCAATACTGCAAACACATAGACATAGTCCTACTCATTAATTCCATTCAGTATAGGAAGAGCACTTGCCTGGTAAAACACTCATGCAGTGTTCACAATTTTAAAAATATATAAAAAATGACTAATCAGAAGCTAGCTAAAACAAAGTCTGAAATTCATTTTGAATTTTTTCTAAAGCTATCTGTATGAAACACTACAAACTTCTTGGAGAAAGTATAGCAATATTTAATATGAAAATACATCATTTTGTAATTTTGAATTAGCCTATTTATGACTGTTGTTCACTAATGTGGAAAGAGTGCCTAATTCAACTTTAAAGTCTATACTCAGAGAAGGAAAATCTTCTTCAACATGTTATTAGAAAGAGGCATTTCCCTTCAGAGACACTCATCTCCATCTTTCTTTAAAAGTGAAAGCAAATGATCTCCTTTGAATTGAACTCACTGTGTAAACTACGTCCACTGAGGGCAGGAGAAAAGCTTTTGCATGATCTGCTGCAATGCACTTCACTGGCTTCTTGATGACTTCAGGTCGTTTTTCATTACCCTTAGTTGCACTACTAGATCTTCTGACCTTTCAAGCGTTGTATTTTCAATTTCCTCTATAAAGATGCTTTTTCCCATCAATCTCAAATCAATCCCCAAAAAACTATTCACTCAAGTATTTAGCTTTCCCTGCTCCTCAGCTGACAGAGGGATAGGAAGTGCTGTAAAAGAATGCTGTGAATCACTGCCAAGGACAGAGCAGATTAATGCTCTACCTAAAGCTTGTTGGACAACACCAGATGAGAGAAAGTGTCTTTCTTTTTAAAAAACAAGCAGAACAAAACCAAAATCCAACAGCAACAAAATGCACCAGATCGTGTGCAACGTCACTTCTCCCTTCACATCCCCCAGCTTTTATCCTTCCTTCTCATCTCCATCCCCTCCCCACTCGTGCTTAACAGAAGGTACTTCTCCTACAGCAGCAGGGTGTAAGCAACACCCCAGGCTGCTGCTGTTCACAGCATCACAGAGCATCTTCAAGAAACAAGAAAATGCAATTAGCACAACAACATAATGAACTCCAGTCACTGCTGCTAACTACCTGGCTAGGAAGTCGGCTGAACACTTTGCTGTTCCTTTTAAGTCATCATGCAAAATCCATTAATAAATGATAAACCTTTCTCAAGTGCTAAGCATGTGTACATATGCCTTAAAACACTGCATAATTGCTTCACTTGGTCATGTCAGAGAAGTACAGATAATCACCGTGCTGTGCATCAAACCTCCCAAACAGACACATTACACAGTCATGAATACAGCTTTCATATCCCACCTCATTATTTTTTTTTCCCCTCAAAGCAAACAACCACAAAATCTTAGCAGCACACCACGGTTGAATGCACCACAGAACTCTGAGACACTGACCACGTCATAACCAAGGGGCTGCATGGAGCCACAGAACAGCCTGGGTTGGAAGGGACCTGAAGGACCACGGAGCCCCGGCTCCCTGCTGCAGGCAGGGCTGCCAAAGCTAGACCAAGATTCATTCCCCTCCATCTCCAGATTCCTATCCTTTTTCATTCAGAACTGCTCTGTTTGGGAAAAGGCTCAACACCAGCAAATAAATACAGGCTTTACAATAAAAAGGAGCCAATGTTTCCTTAAGTTTACTTTCTTAGATATGCTTATTTCACAGAAATGCAACTCAACACAAAACTCTTTATTATTGGTAGGCTTCTAGACCAAATAATCCATTGTCATATGCATCATGGCCCTCACTGCCAGCAGGGATACGTAGGCAGTACCTTAGAAAGCCTCTGCAATGCTTTACTTGATATGGACAGCTTGCAGTGAAATAAATCAAGCAAGCATGCAGGCTGAGGGCAAAGCCAAACGTGCCTGCAGTAACACCATTCACCACCAGCACAACCAGCTCCTGCAGTGTAACTTCTCACTGCCTGTTAATATTCTGTACCCATCAGTAAGTGGTAACTTCTACTGATCATTTTTAAACCAGTACAGCCTAAATCACCACTCCAGAAATGTACGCTGTCTGTATCTCTGCCTCATTCTTTAGCATTGCTTTCCATCTCTTCCATTTCAGGAATTATATGGAATGATTCATTTTACATTTGGAAAATCTCAGGTGATGAAAATCTCCAGTACCAAAAGAGGGGGAGCGAGTGGGAACCCAAACCTCTACCTTTGTAATAAGGCCCATTTCAAAGCTTTCCCCCTCAGCCTTACTGCAATTTGAAGGCTTACAGGAGCATGACTGTTGCCAACATATCTTGTTACTGCGGCTCTCTTCATATTCTGCTTGTGCTGGATGAAAGGATAGCAGGGTTTTCATTAAAAACAAGCAGGAAAAAAAACTCTAACTTTCAGAAAGCAGAAATACATAAGTACAAATATTTTTACTCAATAGAAGCAACAATTAGGAAGTTCCTATTATCATCATCAGCATCAAATAACAGTTTATTATCATAAGGTTCTGATTTCCAATAAAATAAAAATTAAAGTAATAACAAATCACTGAACTGCATCAGACTGGATTGAAGCAAAACAAGATTTGTGGGGGATCAAGCAATGAAAACAAGTCAGGAATGAAAATACCTGATCTTAATTACCAGATTAATTACAAATCCAACCCTTCACTCATGCGTGGCTGTGGAAAGCTTACCATGGTGAGATATCTCTTAAACTGTCTAAAGGAAAGAAAGAAAATTTCATCCCACAATGCAACACACAACACTAATAGAACAGTAGAGCATCCACCCCCAGAACCCTGGAGCACAGTTCATTATCAATTACTGTATCTGTAACAAGAGGGTCTTTAAATGGGATGTTATTATTCAGCTGCTTCTACCCACAGTAACTCTGCCAGAGTTCTGTTGTAACTGAAAACTGCAGTCACAGGAAAATTCATTGGCATGATGTAAAACTGAAGCATTTTCATACATGTGTGCACGTATTTCTGTGCTCAGTCTACTTTCTGTAGCATTCTGTGGTCACTGTGGTGAAAGAAACTGGTATCACCTCTATAGAGGTGAAATGATATTAATGTGCAATAAGTTTCATCAGTAATTTCTATTTAAATTCAGCATAAGACTGTATCTATTGCCATCCCATTCTAGGTTTGTTCCACAATATTTACAGTTGTTCAAACCATGTTATTGTACCAGTGAAAGCTTAACAGGCTCCAAGAAGCAAGACTTAAAAATTCCATAAGTACCTTCTCATGTACACAGCACGAAGGCTGAGGTTCCACAGGATCTGCTTACAGTCACCAACTTTCAACACAGGCATAAGAAACTTGTAAAATTCCACTGAGGGAAAGAGCAGTTGTTACACCAACTTGCAAACAAGTATCTGATCAATGATTGCTTGAACTTAATATGGCAAACCTCAATACCAAATGTTTTTGGTGGTTTCTGTTTGTGTTTTTTTGTTTGTTTCTTTAAGTCACAGATATGAAGCGCTGACAGCACACAAGACTTCCCACACAAACTGTAAGTTTGCTCCGAGCTTAGAATTGCACATAAGTTCTATCTTTATACACAGATGGAGCAGAAAACTAGAGGACCTGCAATCAGACTTGTGAACCAAGACAACTGCCCGCAGTTCTCCCATCTATTAGCCTTGCCTCTGGTGCATGCATCAAGCATTAAAACTGAGTGGAAGAACTGCCCTACCAGCTTTTAGCAGCAGGATCAAGTCTGTACAGTGCCATACAACAGATGTGTTCAGATAACTACGGCCTCAGGACACAGTTTTATCAACGGATATAAATGACAGAAGATCACACTGCCCTCTCTTAGCAAGATCTGAGAGCTGAGCCAGCCGAGATTTAGGTACTATTTTTCTTTCAAGCTCCCAGCCAGCAAAGCCTGCAGGCTGGCACGCTGCTTCCCACAGGCGGCAGTGGTGACGCAGAGCTGGGTGCAGGGCAGGGCCACCTCCTGGCACAGCCACGTGTCATGGAGCAACACCTCCTACTGCCTTCAGCTGCGAGAAAGGACTCCCAGCCAAAAGCAATTAGAACATTAAATGCCTGCACAAGACAAATACCTCTCAACAGCTCAAATAAGGACTCCCACAGAGCGTGAGAATTTCTTCTGTGAAATCAATGTGAAAGTTACAAAATTTGTCTTTTCTCTGTACTGTGACCTCGATCACAAGATAACTAGACAGTTCAAGGCCGACAGACCACAGGCTCTAAGAGCTAACCAGAACAGCTGTGCATTCACAGGCACAGCGTTTGTTGCCGTTGTTCTCGTCTTACTGTGGTTTCTGTTTCCAGATGACTTACCACATCCAGGCAGACAGAAGAGATGGCTCTAGTGCCGAGTCTTATTCCAGAAGCCAACAGCTCTTGGAGACTTTGTAGCTGCACCCACACGTCCCCCAGCAGAAGCACGTCTCATCATCTCGTGGCTGGAGAAGTGAGCACCAGCAGGCTGCTGCTTCACTAATCCCTAAGAGGGCTGCAGGAAAGGTGATGGTCAAAAGCAAGGCATGCACAGTATATCTGTGAGTTGCCAGCCACTTGCTTTGTTCCCTGAGCAAAAAGTGGCACTGTAGGGCTGAATGCCTGGGCACACAATCTTTGTAAATAAAATGTGGACAACTGTCAGCAAGACAGGAATCAGCAGAACTGCTGAACATTTCATAATATCAAGGAACAAAACCCATACGTTCAGAATATCCTCATGTATTGAAAGTCATCATTTAGACCAATAGATCATACGATTGGAGAAGGTAGGTGCGATCAGGGGCAGCAAACTCAATTCCCTGGAGACTGAAACAAGAAGGCACTGAGCTGCTAAGACACCACACCATTGCTGTCAGAGATGGCAAGCTCATCTGACCTGTGTCAACCAGCTACCTCGCTCATGCTGAGGGATTAAAACAGAAGGTGCAAATATCTGACACAAAGATTGAGTATTGAGAAGATGTGAAGGACAGAGTGAATTTGGGAAGGGGGTAGAGATTTCATAGGGCTGTCCTGAAATTAAGAGCTAAACAAGAGTTCTAGCAAGCTCAGAGAGCAAACCTGTCACAAGGCCCCGTAGAAGACCAGATACGGACTAACATTGCAGTGAATTTGTAAAATGTGCACACAGAATTTTTAGAATGCCATTGCTGTTTTGTTTGTTTGTTTTTAAATGAGGTCATCAAAAGCTAAAGCAGGCAGTCTGGAGAGGCTGTGTACCTCCATCCTGGGATGCGTTCACCCTTGCATGTTTTCGCTAGACAAGAGTGGGCAGGACCTGAATGAGTGCTGAACCTCAAATTCAACCTACACATTTAATGGCAATTCATACAGAATTTCAGCAAACACAGTAGAGAACAGAATCTTAACATTATGCAGGAAAATTATAGCTCTTCATTTAATTGAAGAGATTTCAAATTGTCTCCAGTCCAGAAAGACAGGCTAAAATTAAAAGTTTGCTTCACATGTCTTTATATTTTCTCTTTTTTCCATTGTCATCTCATGGAATTTCTCCATACTTTCTTTTTCCTCAACTGTGAAATAGTATTTTCTCTGAGATGCATTTAAAAGGTCTTGGGATTCATCCAGCACAACTGGTGTGTTAACATCAATGTTGGTTAGTTGTCTTCTGGAAAAATAATCTGTCTTGGCTTACAGATATGGAAAAGAAAAAGAATCAGTGATAGAGGGCTAGAGGAAACTGCAGGGTTTTGTTTCATCTGCTGGATAAAAAGCTAGTTTTATTTCATTTTAAAGCAATTTGTCATTTCAGCAAAAGAATTGCCCACATATTCACGTGGTTCATAAGAAACAATCAACATTAATCTGCGTCAGGTAAGTTCTTCTAAATCCAACATAACAAAAAAGGCCAAGTTATGAAATATCATAGAACAACGTTAATTAGAAACTTCCCTCACACTTGCCATCTCGCTACAAATCCCCTAACATTTATTTTTAAGGCTCATTTCTCTATTCCAAACTAAATGAACAGCAAAGTAAGATCAGGTGCAACATTGGATCTGTTGTCCTGGCCTGTAATGAAAAAGAACAACAGAAGCTGCAAGGAAGCGGAATACAAACACCCACATGTCAGCACTGGAGATACATTGCAACACCTTCAGCACTGCCCCCCAGCACTCAGCCCTGGGGCTGCCCTCAGCACCGAGCCAAGGGAAGCGCAGGGCCAGAAGCCACTTGTGTGCCACAGGTTGGTTTCCCTATGAAATAAGTTTCATCTACTCATCACTTGGCTTGCTATTCCAAACAAGAGCATATTTTAAGGGCACCAATACCTACAGCTCCTCAGGTTAAAAGCAGTTAGGTTACAAAATAAACTCTTGAACACAAAACTTGATTTATTTTTGTTTTCACTACTGAATACTTACAGGAGCACGAGACAAATGGCAGAAAGTTGCTTGTTTTGATTACGTAAAAGCTGAGAGCACTGTGCTCAGCCAGCTTTCACAGCTATTACGACTGTTAGGAACCACACTGCAAGCTGACCATCGCTGAGGTCAATATGCCCTTTTATCTACTGCCCCTCTATCACATGGCAGCCAAAGGGCTTTAAAAAAAGCCTTGTGGCAGTGAAAGCAGCTGAAAAAGGGCCACCCAATCCAGACACACAAAAACAGCGTTTGAACAGATTCTGACTGTCCCAAACAGACCAGAAAACAACCTGACCACAGTAATTTTCTAGGCAGCAGAAGCAGCATATGACATAGTCTAAGCAGAGGAAACACTGAGCGCTCACACAACGTGATTACAATCTTTGTAAGCATTTTTCTAACTAGGTAAACATAGATTACTATAAAAAGATGAGCACACATTGAAGGAAACATTTCAGAGCAAATAAGGGAAAAGAATCTAGCACCACTGGGGAAAGGAATAAGAATATTAGGAGGGTTTATGTCCTATGAAACTTTGGAGGTGATTTAAAATAAACAAATAAAGGCAAAACTCCCCCTGTATATCTGAAGGAATTCAAGTTTCTTCCGAAGCCCAGTACACAGCAGCTCAGTATGCGTGTTGGTGGCACTGAAGAACTGAAATCCTCTTCTACTGAGATAGCCACCTTTTCACAGCTGCTGCCATCGGATCCGATGGGCCCACAGCTCGAGTCATCACAGAGTCATCACAGACTCACAGGACTGCTTGGGTTGGAAGGGACCCGAATGCACATCCAGTTCCAGCCCCTGCTGCAGGCAGGGATGCTCAGGGCCCCATCCAGCCTGCCTTGAGCACCTTCAGGGATGAGCATCCACAGCTTCTTCAGACTAAGTAATAAACTTTAATTTTTTTTCCTGTGTGACTTCTTATTCCATATGTTATTTCACACTACCCAGGCCATGTGGAACTGAATAGGAACACTTCAGTCCAAACAGCTTACAAATTTAAAAAAGAAATGCAAACAACTTCATTACAAATGCAATTGCCTAAATTAGCAAAGTTAAGATTTTCCACCCCAGGAATGTCATAGTTATTATCTACGATCACAAAGATTTGAAGAATTCAGGATATCTACTGTCATCCTGCAGAGTTATTTTTAAAGATCACGTGTTACTATAAATATTTCCCAGTGGTTTACTTCAACTGCAACATAAGTTGGCCCTATGGAGTGGAAAATTAAGTGCCCATTAAGTCAGGATTCCTCCAGAAATCGGAATAAAAATACCACCATTTGATTCTCTAAAAATATCTATCAAAAGCACAAAGGGCCTTCTTTAAATGCCATTCCCTTGCGGTGCTCAGAGTGGCACCAAGGGCAGATTCTCAGCTACCCAAGCTTAGATTCTCTCACTCTCCTCATGAAATACAGATAACTTTCCACAAAGAAAAAGAATTATTAGGGCCTTTTGCCACAGCCCCCGATTACTTCATCTGTTCACCTGCTGGAGCTTTACTTACTGGCACTCCTCTGCTCTACTCATGGCAGTATGCACTAAGTTTTAGGAACTAAGTCAGAATTTTAAAACCCCTGTGAATGGAGTTTCTGCTTTAAACCTAATACCTCTAAATACAAAATAAATTAGCAATTGACTTCAACATGACATAGAAATGGGGAGAAAATCAAATGTTAACCAGTTTCAAATTAAAATTGAATTTAATTTTAAGCAAGCTGGTTACCACTTCTCAAGGAAATTATTCTATGATTCAATTAAAATATAATTACAAAAGTGGCATGTAAATGAAATTGTTATCTTCAGATTTTTTTCCAGCAAAACAAGTGTACAGGTGGAGAACAACATCACTGAATGCTACTGCAGATGCAGAAGACTTCCCAGAACAGGTGTGAATGAGGACAGCAGGAAATGACTCCCCATTACTTTGCACTCAGGTAAGTAAAGAGAGCTCCTGCTCCTGCCAACAGTTATTCATGATGAACCAAAGAAATGAACAGAACTTCAGTCTCGTGTTTCTGACAGACTTCAGGCAACTCGCAGGCAGTGTATTATCCACAGTGAGCACAAAATGCCAAAGGAATGGGGCTGTTTCTCACAGTCAGTTCATGCACAGAGATATGCAAAATGCTCTGACCTCAGGGGCAGTTAGTTCCAGGAATCTGGCAGACAAAATCAAGCTTAGCAAAGAGGTGAGCTGAGCTGGCACGTGGGAAGTGGTACTGGGCAGATTGATGGGATAGGAGGAGAAAGAGCTGAAACTGAACCTAGAAGAGATAGGTCATTTTAACACAGCAGGTCAGAAAGCAATTCCTCAGATCGCATACCTGAACGTGAACAAGTGTGGGGCTCTGCTTTTATTTCAAAAGATAATAGGGTGCATCTGTAATGAATCTGAAAAGATGCACTAAAATCCGTGATTTTATCCATTTATTCTACAACAAGTATCCTCTCCACTTCTCCCCGCACATTCTATTTCTATGTAGGAGTTGTACAAGATTATTCTTCACAGTCAAATGAAAAAGTAGGAAATACTAATTCTGCTCCCTAGTTTTTTCTTGGCTGTTCTCTCATTCAGAATTATTATTTATTCACTGTAAATAAGGAGGAAAGGAAATGCAAATATTTAATTTATAAGGCATCTAAATATGTATATGGTTAGTTATTAATCTCATTTCAAATTGCATAAAGGACCTACTCCACCAAATTTCACCAGCAGCCAATCGTTCCCTTCAGCTATTAAAATGCTGCATATCTGAATTATGAGCTAGGTAACTTCTTACTATAAAAAGGACCAGAAATTGACATTTTCCTATATATAGATACCTCTTCACTCAGGGACTACAAGATTCACTTTTCAATTAGTTCTGATCTTTCAATCAAAACCTCCAGGAAAGAGAGTTATTCTCCAGCAGACAAGCTGTATGCAGCTAGAAAGAGGGGTTACACTGAAATAATTAAAAACAATGAAAAATTAATTAGTGAGGAGTTTTCTCCTAAAACGAGAGAGCATGGGCCAAAACACAGCTTTATCACACCACGGGCTATGCTTAGGGTTCAAACACAGAGATGTCATGCATTCTGAAAGTCAGAAAAATGCCCTGCAAGGGGGTGGAGCAGATGCATAGCTCCAGACAATCTCCCTGAAGGCGTACATTTCTCTCAAGATCCATTTGGCCTGACTTTCTGCTTTCCACCACCGTGTGTTTTCTTGCAGTACCTGTGTCAGTGTCAGCCCTATGGAGGTTCACAGTCACGTGCCATATGAACAGGGCTGCTCAAGCTGAACAAGCACTGAAAGAAATGCACCAACACAAGCCCAAAGCAAACAGCCAGATGTATTTCATGTAGCTAGCATGACATTTATTTATAAAGACAACGTGAAATATAATGCCATATCATAGAAAAGAACACTCCTGAAAATTGCATACAACGACATTTCTGTCATGAGAGTAATGTTAGTACAGCTGAAAGCAGCCCTGGCCACTCATCATAAGGACCAAAAATAACCAAGATTACCCAAGAATCACAGAACAATGTAGGCCGGAAGGGCCCTGTGGGAGCCACGCGGCCCCGCTGCTGGTCTCAGCACCAAGCTGAAGCTCTCTCGGCAGCGCCAATTCCGACGGTTCCCGAGGACGGAATTCCGCACGTCGCGAACGCCGGCCGCCACCAGGAGGCGCTGCAGCGACGCGGCGGGCGGGGCAGGGTGCGCGGTAGCGCGCGGAGGTGCGCGCCGCCTGCACCGCTCTAACGGCGCGGCCACGTGCGCTCCGCCGCCTTTGTAGAACGACATTCACGCAGCGTGAGTAACATCAGCTTCTGACAGAAAATTATCCGGATTTCCCTCCATTTCTAACCTCGGCGATAACGTATAGATACCTCACAGCTGATGCAAAGAAGGTACAGGAAAAACTATTACATTCCCCATCTCGAGCAACTGAAGCACACAAATTAAAACGTTGTACCAGTATCTAAAGGTTTGGGAATGTGGTAGCAAAGCACACAGCTCACAGCCAGGTAGCTAAATTTCTTCATACCAGTAATGAGACACAGATGTCTCAGCCTATAGCTCACAAAAGCCAGAAGTTAAGGAGGCATGGTAAAGAAAAACACACACCTGAGATCCAACAATTTAAGACTTTTGCTGACTTGATGGGTGATGGAACTGCAGAATGGGACAACATTGCCACCAACAGCAAAGTCCATCATCCCCCGTCCCAGCCCCTGCTAGTGCCACAGAGATACCAGCCTGGCTGAGCAACAGATGAAGACTAACAACGTCCTGTTGTGCCATTTCAGTTACAGCTCTGGTCAGATTCACAGTGCAGCTCATTGCTTTGTGACAGCAGAAAGGGAGATATTTGACACTTGGCGCATTCTAAGCACAGCTGCCTGTCACATTTGAAGTGTAAACATTGCAAACTTAGTAAACATTCTTGTGGCTCGTTTCATTAAGAAAAATATACGGCTTCACAAAAGATGGAGCACGTTTACTCCCACAGAACAATTTAATCTGTCCAAAAGGAAACAATAATTACTTTGTATTTAAAATGCTGATAAATAAAGGATCAAAGCCACATACAGATGGTCAGAAGTAGAAAGCTACAGAGAAATCAAATGTCAGATTTCACTGGAGATGCAGACAGGGCTTTCCTATTTGCCAGCAACATGAGGTTCCACGTAATGATGCCTGCAGTGCGCCACGTCCTGCTCAAAGCCACTCCCAGAACACAGAGACCAAAAAAAAGTGAGGACTATCCTAAGCTTTCCTAAGCTACAACTGCTACAAAGGTTGTCGATGCTTCAGAGTCCAAAGGAATGACCATTACCAACTGACTGAAAGGAATATGGAGTTTCTGGCTTTTTTTAATGCTAACTGGGCTACTGACTTTACAAGCAAAAAAAAAAAAATCTGTAATACTTACTTTGGAGAATCTGTTCCTGCTTTAGTCCAACCGTATCCTGAAGTTATTTCTATTAACCATTGTTTTCTTACTATTAATCCTGTTTTCTCAGAAGGTTCTACAAGATGACCCAAACGCGACCTAAGAAAGAAAAACAAACAATGTAATTCACAAAATGAGAGTTCAAGCAATTCACTGTTTAGTGCCATAAACTGCTTGTGCAGAAATATCTAACCACACATTTTGTCTCTTTTCAAATACAACAGCATATTCACATCACACAGTTTAATTATTAAATAATGCCAAATCCTCAAAGAGAAAAAGGAAAAAATGTAGAGGGTGCAGTTTCCAACAGTGTAGAAATGTATAATCACAACAAAGTGTTCCTACACAGTCAAAGGTAAAAGAATTTGTCAGCTCCTGCAAATATTTTCACATTTTTTGTACACTCAGTTGGGATCAGATCAACCCACATCCTCTGCAATTAAAGAAAACAAAAGGGGAAACACAAACCCTCATGCTCTTAGCAGTATTCTCTCATTTATTCATGGCTGTAAGCTTTCATTTTGCTTTATTGTTAAGAGTATAATGTCATCTGTTGTTCTATTGTGGAGAACTGGACTCGATGACACAAGTCATCCCATCTTCCTATGCATATTTCAACCTTGAAACAGCAGAAGAATGCTTCAGTAGGTCTCTTACCAACACCCCGCAGGTGCACAGGACAAAAGACCTCTACAGCCATCCTTTAGTTCTACATTGCAAATGAGGCTCCCTCAGCAAAATTAAACGAGCAAACAGAAACATTTAAACCTGCACTGAAAACAAAGCAGTGCTATCAGCTTTTCTTCACCTGTAGGCCAAGCCACAAAACACAAGGCAGGTAACTACTTCTGTCACAAACACAGCACACCCTGCTCATAGGCACTGAGCGCAGCACAAGGATCAGGCACAAGGGCTGCCCTTCCTCCAGCCATGGAGAGCAGAATCTCTCCAGGAATCAGCACAAAGAGCACCGTGAAGCAACTTAGTTTTCTTCAGTGGTTTCAGAGCAAAGCAGTTGCTGCCTTATCTGCTTATATATGAAAAAGAAATGAAATTACAGCTTTACAAACAACTTTTTGGGAGCAAGCTTTTGGTGCACAAAGGTGTGAACTCATCCAAAAACTTCCCTAGTCTAAAGCCTAGGAAACTACAGCAGCCACAGAGACTAGAGAAAAATAAAGGCCTTGCAGGCCTTGGAATTTGCAAGGACACAGGAACAGGGTACATCTCATCTCTTCCAATCAGTGCAGAAGTGCCAGTCATGCATTGATGTTTTATTTCCATGTCAATGGTTTTGTTTACAGAACCAGAAAAGTCAGACAGAAGCCAAAAGGTAGGGACTTGGGAGGGAGTATGAAGTGCTGCACACTATAAATACAAGATGAATAGTGTTACTTCCAGAATTGCCTTCCAAGCAAGCCATCTTCCACAATATGCAGTGCCTCAGAGGGGTGGCAAGGTGCATATGTGCAGCCCCAAGCCTGGAGTAGAAGCAGGTTATTTTAACTAAAATCCAGGTACTCCAACATTCTGGAGGTCTCTGGATAACCAGCCAGCTGCAGACAAATCAGACCATGGGAGCCTGACATGCTGCCCAAAACTGATGAAGAACGTTTCTTGGGAAGCTTATCATTACCAACAGAGCAAAGAATGGGGTTTTGAATTTGCATATGTGCCAGTGATGCAAATACCACATGAATTTACCCAAGCTATAACAAGTCTTTCCATAGAGCTTGGCAAATCACAGAGAAGGCTCCCAAACAATATAGGAATCACAGGTAAAGTGCACAGCAACAGCTTTCTAATATCAGGCCTGATTAAACAAACTAACAAAGAAAAAAATGTGACCTTATTTCTTCCCTACATCACATCATCTCCCCATTTTACTATGTTTATAAATTGGAACCACATGTCACATAGAAGCGTTGTTATATTTGTTGACTAAAAAGTGCATTTGAAAAGAAAGACAATCAAGTAAGCTTGACAGTAAAAAATTAACCCAACATTTCTCAGTGTTCAGATAAGCACAACAGAGGTTACAAAAGACTGGTCTAAATGCTGCTCACATCCAGTCAACCTTTCAGATACCAGTACACGTTCCACCTTCAAAGTACAAGAAGAAAGTTTTTCAAAGGCTAATGACTATATAATAAAACTGCCCAAGGCCATAACAGCTAGCGGAACCCCAACCACATCAAGACGAATGCAAGCACAGTCTCTGGAAACAGAATAAAAATCATAAGGACTGAAGCAATGGCTTCAAGCAGTGAACACAACCTGGGCTCTGGTGAGAACACACCTTTTCTCATACTGCCTGGACATCAGCACTGGGGCCTCCCTCGTTGGTCTCTGCCAACCATGAACTGAGCCCAAAGCACAAAGCCCTTGGGCACCTGCCCTGGGACCGCAGTGACGGCACTTGTACTGAGCGTGCCGGGGACCCGGCAGAAAGCAGAGCCTGGGATAGCCTGCAACTTCTGAATGAACAGGCATTTTGCAAAGTAATGGACTGTCTGAGTCCTTTCATCAAACCCACATTACACAGATACACTTCTAATGTTAATTGTCAGTGTGTGTTGAAGAAAATCCTTAGCAATCCCGCAAAATAATTCAAGAATCATCAAATTTGTTTGGTAGCAATCAAGATCTACTGCAATACAGTAAAAATTCCTACAGCTCTACAGTAATCTCCATAATTCCTTATATCCACAGAAATACTTACAAATGTACAACAAAAAGTTGTACCAGTAGGAAAGAAAGTGGGAAAACGTACAAGAAATCATTGCCCCAAAATTGTGCATTGCATCTAACTGAAACCAAACGCAGTTATACGCTGGGGATGGAGGGCACTCGGAAACAAACTAAACAACCCCTCTCCCCCCACTAAAAATCTTTCAGAAGCAATGTCAGATGCCACACAAGTGATTTGGCTAAGCTGCTGGCCCTGCAATCCTCTCCAAAATGACAGCTCCAAGACCCACCTCATAGGCTGCCTGCAAGCTCTGCCAGGGCAGACACAGAAACCATTTCGTGTAGAGCCGAGTGCTCCTGGTGTGCATTAGGTTACAGAACCTGCAGTGGGCTGAGTGACATGAGGCAACCACTGCCTGGCCATCTTCCTCTCTGCAATAGATCTACACTGGAAGAAGGTGCTGAGGAGGCACCAGGAGCACTGCTGAAAGTGTGAGCAGACGTTTCGGACAGCTGTACACACAAAAACAAACAGGCAGGGGTTTAACAGCTTTCGCATCACATCTTCAACCACATCAAAGCTGTCTCATGCATTTCATGCTCTCGATAGCACCAAGGACTGGACAAGTGGTTGTCAGGCTCAGTTAGTTCCCATAGCATCCACTCAGCAATGGTGAAAGTCAGTATTTTACCCAGTCTGAGATACGACAAGGATTAACCATCAGAGAATACAGTAAACAAACACCTTTCAGTAAACAAAATACTGAGAAAAATAAAGCAATGTATTTTTTCTCCATCCCAGTCCTCCATTTCAGCAGCAACAGGCAGAAAATTCTTCAAGAACTTTCACTCGCAGTAATTAAGCCACGACAGCTCAAGGTCAGGAATTAACACAGAGCAGGAAAAGCTTGTTGCAGTGCACATGTGGTAACATCCCAGCAACCTCCAACTTCCACACGCTGCACAGCTCAGCCCAAATGTAAAATCCAATTGCAAGCCTGAATCTGAAAAAACTATCTCCTAGATATTGCAAAGCAATAGAAGCACACAGAAGCATCATCCTATGCCTTTCATCACTTCAACAGGAGAGAACCTCTTAGAGGTGGCTGTTATTTATGCAGTAATATCAAGATGAAATATTTTAATTGATAACGAACTGTTCTACACTCAGCAGTGTTTTGTCTTACATGTTACACTTTAATCCTTGTTTATATTTGGTCAAAACAATACCAAAACCAAAAAAGCCTCAGCCTGTTCTGAACTACCTCACTTCACAATCCAGAGCACCTAATTGTTCTATGAAGCCCACTTATCTCACACAAAATCTTCATGAGCAAACCAAAATAGGCACATAGCTGCAAGCTCTCATCACATAAAAATAGCCACAGAAAATAATAACACAAAATAAAACAAGCAGAGACAGAAACTACAGGATACCAAGGTTTAAGCCAAATGAGTTGCACAAGAGAGCTGTGTTAGAACTACAGGTCAATTACAGCCCTGATCTATTTTGCTTTTTTTAATATGGACAAAACAAAGACCACCAAGCATTTTCAGGAGTAACTTTAAAAAACGTGGGGCACTGTTCAAGTTAAAAGCATAACGCTAGCAATCTGATCTGAAGCTACATTCAGTTACCTGTCTGCATTAAACAGAACCAGCTACCACAGTTCTTTTTCTCCAGGGGGTGGTTCAGAGCAGAGCTCCGTACCCAGCGCCTGTGACTCACCCTTAGAAGCAGCCCCATGTTCACTTTACTCACAGCCTCAGCATGCTATGGCTCACCACTGTGAAATGCCCTTTGGTATCCAGACTGTGTAAGGTGATCCATCCCAGTGGTGCTTTGGGCTACAGAACCCAGTAACCCCACTATGCATTCTGGTTTAGAACCAGACAAGATGGAAGGACAACCTTCAGCCCTTCCAATAAAGACAATAAAACAATCAAAACACTCAGAGTTCTTATTGGCACTGAGCAACAAAAAGCATTCAGCGAAAGGAGAAAAGGACAGCAACTTTCAAATGGCAATTTAGGATCAACAAACAAGAGCCTAAGCAAACAAACAAACCAAAATCCAACCACTTAAAAAAAAAAAATAATTCCAGGAACGATTCAAGTGTTTCTCTTCTGCTCTGCCACCCTGAAACGAAATGCCTCTGGGCAAAGCAGAAGTGGAACATCTCACTGTTAATGAAGCTTAACAAAAAAAGACTCTGGCAGATACAGAGTTTTTCCCTATGTCTCTGTTGGCCAATCTACCATCCTCTGAATCTGAGAGCAGCACACTGAAATCAAGATTAGCAGAGTCTCTGTATGAGGGGGAGACACTCACACAGACACTCTCAGTGTTGGAGAGGGCTGGATGGTGCTGATAACAGCGATTGCAGAATACACAACATCCTTGGAGAGATTCTGGGTATGAGTGTGTCAGAGCGAGGGTGCTCAGCAGCTCAAATCATAATGTTCTAGGCTGCACATGACCATTAAATAAAAACAGCAATGTTCTTTTGATTTCTGATGACTCACAAACAAGTGCTTAGATTTGCTTTATATTGATTCATAAACAGTGTCAATTGAGTAACATTTTCCAGCTCATTTCCACTTCCAGTCCAGATTAGGGCACAAGTGATTACTCAGCTGGTTGTTTCTCTAGCTGCAAAGTTGGTGACAAAGAACAAGTCATTTGGATTGAACAGATCCATTTGTACATATATGCAAGTGCTTCTACCTCCAGGCAGAGCCATCACTCACTAATATCCCCGAGTGGTGCTGTATTTCACCCCAGTTCTCTGTATCTGCTGTATGGAAGAGAAGAGTTGGAAGCTGCAGTCTCTGCAATCACACCAGCAGTGCCCCTCTTTCAATAAATCCATACCTGCACATGCTGCAATGTGAGGCTCCAAGGCTGGAGGCCCAGCTAGCTGAACTGCTGGGGAGCAGTGCAGGCAGAGGCAGAAGGATCCATCACCCCGTGCAATCGCCCAGCACATAAACAGAGGTGTCTGCAACAGCTAATGAGCTGCCAACCACCAGCCTGCAACCACGGAGCACCCTGAGTGCTCACACTGCAAAACTCTGCCTTTCAGTATATGCACGTAGATTGAATGACAGAAAAAAGGTTGATCTCACATGGATTTTCATTACTCTAAAGCAGTATTTGAGAATAGAAAATCGCTGTTTATGAGCAGAAACCTCTGGGAGAGGGTATGCAGCACAGCAATTTCTGTACGTGTGAGACCTGAGTGAAGTACTGGTTCTTTTGGTCCCATACCATAGCACAATTATGGCCCACACTTTGTTCTAAAACCTACTTTTGAAGTTAGTTATTTGGTATAGCACAGAAGACTAGGTCAACTGGAGTTGTTAAGGAGCAATATTACCTCCCCATCACTGTTTTTTCATAAAGAAATCTTTTGTTCATTTAATGAATTGAAGGCCATTCTAAATTCAGATATTCCCTCTATCTCAAACTCTTTGAAATACCTTGAAGATGCCCTGACAAAGCATTTTGTCACAATTTTGGATGTGGCCTTTCTAGGTAATGCATTTTCTTCTCACTGCTGTCTCATAAATGCAGAAGCACTCCAAAACAAATCTTAGTGCTCCCAACCAAATCAATAAATATTTATTTGCATTTTACAGAGAGAAATTAAAGATGGAGCCCTCACCTTGGTTCTGCAAAGATCTTGTGGCAATAAGTTAGCTACTTGAAAACACTAAGAAAAGGACGACTCTTGGTTGCTGTTTCCTGTGATCTTCTCCATGCAGCCTGTTTTCTTCAGTACTTGCAGACGCTGGAGTTTCATTTCCCAATTCCTCTGGTAAATGCCTAATATACGGTGAAACCATGCAAATTTACTGCTGTTTACTTCCCAAATTCCTCCTTTTTAAGTGTGCATACTTAATTTTACATAAATGAGAGCCCATTAGCAGAGTTAAATAGTGAGGCTAAACAATGCATGTTTCAGTAGCTGATTGTTATGAAGCATTTTGTGAAGCTACTTCCCACTTTGCTCCCAATGCCAGCTTTAAGGGCTTTGTTCTTTATGACTAAAACTACCTCCAAAGAGTGGATTGCAGCAGATTCTGAACTAACACAGCGCAATCAAATTAAATGTACTTCAAAGACATCCTGCAGCAGTCTAACCTGCTGCTTAATTCCATATATTACTCCATGATATATATCAACAGTGATTATTTCACCACTAACATATGCAGTATTACCTGAACTAAAAGTCATCACTAACAATACTTGTTGTGATGAAGGAGGAAAAGCTCCAACATGTAACAAATGCATTTTACCTTCAGCTACCTCCAGCACTCAAAAGCAAATCTACAAAGCTCTAGTGATTAATGAAATGCTGTGTGTTTCCATTTGCTCTTGATCCTCGCTCGCTTCTCTTTCAGGTAGAGAGACTCTGCCTGTCTCATACGCTGAGTCTCAATTACTCAGAGCACCCAAGGAGTTGCACATTACATGCCAGCATACACAGACTCGGTTCTCAGTGTACGTACAGAAATACTCCAAGAACCTCAGCTGTGCTACAGAACTGAAAGAGGAACTTGGGAGCAGGATGAGCAGGGGCTGAGTGAGGACAGCCACGTTCCTGTTCAGCACTGCTCACCAGCAAACCCACAGGCACTTAAATGAGAGGGGGAGCACTGGCAGAACTGAACAGAAAACTACAGCACGCCGGAATACAAGTTTCAGTTTCTGGCTTAGTTCTTCCATTTTCTCTGAGATTTGGAAATGATGGCAGCTTTATGATCCCCTTTTCTTTCTCTTCTTTATGAATGAATTTAAGATGGGTCCATACAGTGGCAATCAGTGAACAACCTACAACACAAAATGAATCTGAGAGTGACCCCGAGATCCAATTTTCTAAGACAAATGAAGACAATCACTTTTACAGGCTCTAATACAAACCTCTGCACTGCTATCTTTGTTTACAGCAGAATCTTTTATCTCTTCCATTATCTATGTTTTTGCAATGCAGGATATATTCACAGTCTGCCCCCAAAGCCTATTTCCTTAAAAGATCTAATCTCAATCAACTGCTACATCCATTCCCTAACACTAAGAGCATGCGACTACAAAAGACTTCTATGTCTTAGAGCTGACAAACAGAATCACCAATTTAGTTTAAAAAATAACAGAAGGCAACTCTGCCACTCCCCTAATATTAATTAATGGGTCAGGTTTGTTTCTGAAAGTTCTGAAGTACCAAACACAGGAAGAACACCACCACACACATGCTGATACCTGGCTCTGCTCACAGGAGGTTGTTTGTTTCCTATTTTATTTCAGAAAAAGAAATCTAACAACTTGAGCATGAGGTTACATAGTAAGATATTATCAAAGGGCCACACATGTGAGAAGTCTAGAAGCAAGTGAAGACCAAAACAACCCTTCTCTTATCAAGTCAACAGTTCAAACCTAGACTGGGTTCAGAAAGTCAGTTTTGAAAACAGTGATAATGTTTTCCACTGTTTGTAGCCATGTTACCAAGAATTACAAAATATTTGGTACAAAAAGAAGGCAGAAACCCTTTATTTTCATCAGTTGCAAGGCTCGGCACAGTAACATATTACACAGCATTTTTCAGATTCCTTCATTAATGAAGTTTCAGTAGGTCTCACCTCAGAAAAAGCATGGCCTCCAGTGCATGGCCTGTGCATGTGCACAGAAAGCTGAGCAGCTCTGACCCTGCGTGATGGAAACACTGGCATAGAGCAGAAGCACTCAGGGAACCCTTTGCAAAGAGAGTGACCTGCTTGGCAGGGCTCCACCACAGGTGAATTACAACTGTAGACACTGCTGGATAAACAGCACTAACCAGGTCAAGAACAAACCCTATATTCAATACGATCCAATTGCAAAGTAATTCCTGATGCTGAGATGAACCACAAAGAGCAAGGTGGAAACAATAAAAGACAGCATTCTTAAATTTCTATATAACAGCTCCAAAACCACAAGGCTGAAGAGGAGCCCGAGGAGGGCTGGACTGAAAGCAAGTGCTGAGAGCTGCTCCCACAGGCAAGGTGTGGAGGAGTATAATGGTTCCACTATAACAAAAATGGCACCACCACACTTGGTAACAAAAGCTTGCTCTTGTACGAGTCTTAAGAAAAGACCTGAACAGCATTTCCCTTAACTCCTTTCCTTTCAAGTTCTCTCCTTTGACAAATCAGAAGGCAAACATGGAAGTGTCCCCATAACCCAGTCTTATTTCTCATAAGTACATCACAGGGAGCAAAGCACATCACAGCAAGCAGAAAATCACACAACGCTTACACCATCTCATTTGCTGCTGCATCCCAAGAAGTCTTTCTCGGGTAAACCAAACCTGTTCATCACTAAACACAGAGGCATGGGCTCAAAGCGTCAGGAACGCTCTGATTTCTGAAGGCCACCCAGTTTTCAGGAAGACTGTAATAATATATGTACACCTCTTTATTATTCCACAGACAAACAGGGTTAAAAAGTAGCAGAAGCATCAAGTGATGTTCCAGGTCAACAATGTCCATTAAGTTAACGAAGCAGCATCGTAATATTTGGTTTATATTAGGTCTGGCTTTGAGACCCTTATTTCATTTCATTTTCACCACCCTGTAAAGTATTGGCCTTAAAGAAAAAAAAAAAAGAACCACCTTAAAAAGAACATAACAAAGGCACACTACAGGGATGTGCTGTGATGAGAAACAAAGGCATAAATACTTTGCCTTCCCACACCTCTACCTAGAAGTCCACTGGAAAAGGAATAATAGAGGAAATGAATATAAATACAGGGGGGGTCATCAGTCACATTTCTTTTCCCTTTACAACAGTATAGTAAATATTCTATCTTTTAATATCATGTTTTAAAAAGACTCCAGCTGCTGTACTACAGTCTGCATAGACCTCCTTTTTACAAATAATTCCTCCTGTAAAAAATATTATTTTAATACAAAAAGGGAGATTTTCTTTCACCAAAGGCATTTCCATGGAGAGCAGGCAAAGTCAGGCTGTGCATCAGCTGGCACAGCTCATCGTATGGGGTGACGTACATGTGGTTGTTTTTTTACTAACTGAGGCCACATAAAAATACATCTACAGCTTTTCCATTGTAATTCAAAGCGCAGAATGTTTCTCTGCTATACATTTCAACTGCCTTAGCAGCAGCAAAGTAATTTTCAATTAGCTGTTTGCATTCATCTTGTAGTAGCATCTCCAGTGCTTCAAGGTCCGTGATTGCAGATAATACCTATCTTCAAGGACGTAAATGCAATAAAACTTTATTAAGCAAAGACACTAAAGAAAGGGAAGAAACAGCCCCATCCCCAATGCCCTGATGAGAACACACAGCAATAACTGAACTTCTCCAAGATCCAGCAGCAGCCGTGTGACACACTTAGAAACAGAACCCAATTATGGCAGGTCCCCAGCCAGTGCTTTACCCACAGCATTTCTCACCCAGGAGAATTAACGTGGAAGCTTCAGCATTAAACAAAATGGAGTAAAGGAAAAATTACAGAGACTGAAGTTCTTTATTTAAAAAGTAGAAAGAGATATGGAGTTCTGTCATTTTACAGCAAAGAGCAACTTTGTCATTTTATGGTGGATATGACTTCAAATTCAGTGTTTTTGCAGTAACAGAAAATATGAAAGCACCCAATACGTGGATTCAATTTCAAAAGCTACACAGCTGATGCAGATCTGGATAAAACTATTACAAATTAAGATGAGGAATGATAAGGGAAAGGCCTGATTGTGGTCTTAACACGACACCTAGTTTTGTTTTCACATTCCTGTGAATGTTGGTTTTCATTAAGAACTCATTCCTGTCAAATGATGGAATCGCAGGGGCTGGAAGGGACCTCTGGAGATCATCGAGTCCAACCCCCTGCTACAGCAGGCACCCTACAGGGAGGCTAAACCAGGCCATGCAGCTCGGCCTCCAGTTGGGTCCTGAACATCTCCAGATCAGGAGACTCCACATCCTCTCCAGGCAACCTGTTCCAGTGCTCCACTGCAACAGTTTGCCTTACTGTAAAGAAGTTCTTCTGTATGTTAGTATGGAACTTCCTATGCTCAAGTTTTAGGCCATTGCTCTTATCCTCTCAGTACATACCACCGAGAAGAGCCTGGTCTCATCTGTTTGCCCCTCACCTCCCTTTAGATATTTATAAACATGAATCAGATCCTACCTCAGTCTTCTTTTCCCCAGGCTGAACAGACCCAGGTCACCCTGTCTTTCATCAAATGGGAGATGCTGCAGGCCCTTCATCACGTTTGTGGCCCTCCACTAGTCGTCTTCCAGGAGATCCCCTTTGTGGCCACAAGGGCACACTGCTGGCTCATGGCCAACCTGTTTTCCACCAGGATCCCCAGGCCCTTCTCTGCAGAGCTGTTCTCCAGCAGGTCAGCCCCTGACCCTACTGATGTACACAAATACTCCTCCCCAGTGCAGGATTCTACCCTTGCTCCTGTTAAACCTCATCAAGTTCCTCCCTGTCCAGCCCTCCTATCTGTCCAGGTTTCGTTGAATGACAGCACAGCCTTCATGTGTGTCTACCACTCCTCCCAGCTTTATATCACCAGCAAACCTGCTGAGGGTGGTCTCTATCCCTCTATCCAAGTCACTGACAAAGATGTTGGATGAGATCAGACCCAGCACCAACCCCTGCACTGTTAATTACAAATAACCTTTTTTTGTGCAGTACCTGTCTGCTTTGCTTGGTGCTTTGCCTCTTCATACACAGCGCCCAAAGTAGAAACTACCATCAAAACAGAAAAAGGAAGTTGAAAAGGAAGTTCAGATAATGGCATGGGAAGATCAGTGCACTAGATTTGAAATTTTAGGAGAGGTAGAAATCAGCCAAATAGTGGATTTTTATGTACTTGGATCAGCTGAACTCTAACAAGCTCTGCAGAATCACATTCAGTATTTAAAAACGGTACCCTGATACCTAAGGCAACAAGTCAGTAAAATACATATATTCTGTTATTGCTCAGATGAAGCACACAGATCATTATCTTGAGCTTCGCAGAATTTTCAACTTTCCTATATCATCTGATTTAAACATAAAAAACATTTTTAATTGAAAAATGATTTTAGAATATGACTAACACTGTCAGGAGGCAGAACTCCTGAACTTCAGAAGCATAGGAAGCACAACTGGTCTGGGATGAACACTAGGATGAACACTAGGATGAACACTAGGATGCACACTCACCACATTCCACACATTTTTTTTAAACCTATTTAGAAGTGGTATCCCCTTATCTTTAAATATCATTTGAAATTTTGTGATATTACCAAGTTTTATTTGAAACTGTATCAACAGAATAAAAATATGTGAAGAAATGTCAGTTACATAGATGGAGGAGCCTATCAGTATAATAGAAAGTTGTGGGGGGTTTTAGTTTTATTATTTGGAATAAAATACAAAAGGACTTTTGTCAAAGGCACTCTGTGCCTCTGACAGGGATATTTCAAAGAAGCTGAACAATATCACCCTGCAAAGCACTGATCATCTCTTCTCACTTCTGTTGTTATAAACCAGAAAGTAGTTTCTTTTTTTTTTTTCTCTAGCAAGAACTTTGTGCCAAAGATTAATGTATCACTTGCTGCTGACAACCTGCCAAACGAAGGATGCCTTTTCTCACTCAAGTGGGTTCACAATTACTGCTCACCACCTTCCAGTCAGCACTTATCACACCAATTCCCAAATACACTCCTCAAGTACATACCAGACAGCTCTCCTCCACACACAGACACGGTGCCCTTCACTCTGAAATCACTCCTAAGAGTATTTGAGCTTTGAACAGCTCTGCAGATGCTTCACCTCCTTACATCATGGCTCGGTCCCAACGTCAGGAGGGTGCACACGAGATTTGTGAAGCTCACGTTCAAACCTGAATATGTCTGTCTATCACACTAAGTACTTCTCTGCCCAAGGACCCCTGCTTATGACTCAGCCAATCCTCCCTACATGCCTTCCAGAGCATCCTGGAGAGAAACAGGTAAATTAGATGTCTCATAAAACCATCTGAGAGCAGTGCTGTGAGCCTCTGAAAATGTCAAGTCCATCTTAGAGAAAGCAGCTATTGCACTTTCGACACAAAAGCTTTGCTGTCCACCTGACAGTTCCTACGTTTATTTCTGAAATACACCATTTCTGTTTACATATGCTCTCCGAATACTCAAACAGACCAATGAAGGACCTTCAAAACCACTGAAAAATGACAAACGCTTCATAACAATACTGCATAATAAAACCAAAGAGATGCTAATATTCTTATTAATTCCTATTAACTGACAACATCCCTAAAAGCAGACACTCACACATCTTCCATAAATGTGTTTCTCCACCTCTACCACCCAGCTCAGCCCCCATGCACATGACACCACTTCATCCAACCTCAAGACCTGCATCACTGAACCCATCTCAGCATCCCCACGCACTTTAACTCCAGTCAGTGCACGGGCTGGGGGCAAGGGGAGTACAGCAACAACCAAAGAAGGGCAAACGCTGAGGTCCCAGTGGACTCCTCATTAATTAATTTGGAATTGATGAAAATTTTTAAGATGTGGACAAAAATCTCTGTTTCCTACATTGGATACAAGAAGAAAGGGAACAAAAGCCTCAGAAGAACATCGGGAAAAGAAGTTCAGAATATTCACTCTAAAGCTTTGGTGTATCCCAAAACTCCACTTCCAAAAGACAATAACATAAATGCACTTACTGCTTGTAAGACATATAAAAGGAAATCAGAAATCACGGGCTTCTCACCTCCACCTCTTACAAGTAAACTCATGCAATACGCCATCATATACAGACACAAAAATGGAATCCACAACACAAATTCTTTCTCCATTATAGGACATATCCATACCATTCAGTCACAGTTTCTGCAGGCAAGTGTATTTATACAGCTATTCTATGAGCAGTATTCATCATTCTTCAAGGCCCCTTGGGAAGTGCTCATTTTCAGAGGCAGATCCATTTCACCTATTTCTATCTCACTCCACCCCTGCCCCAAGGCACCAGACCTCACTTGCTCAGAAGTTTCTGTTAACAATAAAAAAATAAATAAACGTGTAGAAGTAAAAAAATCTGGGATCATTTAGCAACTGAACTTCAGAAGTAAAACGGTTCAGCGTTACAGCAACGCGTAGATTAAATTGCACAAGCATAAAACTGGATGCTGCTATCTGTGATGGAATCTCTTTTAGGATAGCTTGATGCAGAATTCACAACACTTATGTAAAAAATTAGAGGAGTTGGTACTGCGAATCATACCAAGATACATGTAAGTAGAAGAAAACTTTTTGTAGTTCAGTTTCATGGAGAACATTAAAAACAACGCTGCTTATCAAAAGCATGCTTTTCATAGTTCTGAAAGAAACTAAGTACTGAAGTTTATATCTTGTAAGTTTTACATTAAGACAGTAATTACAGTACTCATTTTGACACTCTTTTCAAAGTAGATAAAGTATTTCCATATATGTAGACTGTCTCAAAGTCAAAATAGTAATTTTGATTAATTCCAAACTTAAAAACAAACAACAAAGTTATCACATCTGCCCCCAAACTTTTCAATAAACAAAGCAACTGAAAAACATTTGGGGCATTTTGCCTCAGCCAAAGCCACAAAGCAGAGGTAGCAGACACCTTACCAAGGACAGCCCCGTCTGAGTGCAGTCTCTGAGGCCACATCCTGCAGCACGCTGCAATGAAACTTGGGCTACCTACAGCTGCCAAACCAATAAACAGAGCAAACAAATCCATGGGAGGTGGTGCAACTGCTCCTATCTCACGCCTTGTCAGAGGAAGCTTTTTTGACGTCGTCAGTTTCATTATTGTTTCTATTATCTCTGAAGCCACCAGGTAAATCCTATTATTCTGCTCACAACACACACAGCCTGTTTACTCACAGGGGCCTCGCCCTGCAACTGTAACGCACGTAAATGGAGGCTCCTGAATTCCTGAATGTACTTCCACCGAATATTCAGACATGAAGATTTATTCATGTGAAATCAACAGCCTGTAGAACAGTTGGGTCAGTGCTGCACACAAAGCAGCAGACACCCCAGGCACTGCACAAACACAGATTCTCGGCCTCATAACTGCACAGTGCGACTGGTGGCAGCCCCGCCACACTGTTAGCCCAGACTGCGGGCACAGACCTTGTGTCACAAAGTAGAACTGTGCAACTACAGGTTTTTATTGTGAATTCTTAAAATTAATTTTTAAATCTGCTCTGCTTCTAACGTAAGTCGGTATTAGCCACAAGAGCTGACGTAGTTATCCCAGCAAAACACACTGCAGCCCTGTGAGGGCCATCAGCACCACCACAAAACAAAGCTCAGTGCACTAACGCTGATATTTCTCTTCCCTCAGGATTCCAGGTCCTCACATTTGAGGCAAACAGAGATGCAGACTCTGACACTACAGGTATTAATGCTCTGAGCACATCAACATGAACACAAACGCTCATTAACAAACAAGCTTTCCTATGTACCTGTACAAACGGCATTTACTTCAGGTTCTCTCTCTCCTGCATTGCATTCACAAAAACTGCCAGTTGTGAAAAAGTTAATGAGTAACTTGTGCTCTGCTGCTACCAAGCATAACAGGCCAGAAAACCCACCTAAAGCCTAAACAGCAACATGGACTCTACGTAAAACAGAATGTCAAATGACAACAGCTCACCAATATGGGGCCACGTCCAGGTAAGCTGCCTGATAACAAGAGGCACAGAGCCCAGGGCAGTTTCCACGTGCATCCCCAGACCCATGAAAAGGCAGCTAGCTGCCTGAGCCCTCTCTGGAACACATGGCGGCTGTCAGGCTGAGCAGCCAAGCACCAGCACGTACTTCCACCACCAGCTGAAAGAAAAGCAGCTCATGTTTTTCCTGTCCCTGTCCAGCACATGGAACATTCCATCAGCTTGCATTTTGATGGGACTTTTTAAAAAGTCACGTTTGCCAAACAGAGCATATTGCAGACACAGGCAGCATTACAGAAAATGTGCAACTCTTTACACGCACATTGTGTGAGCACTGCTTCCTAGAAAGGCATTAAAGCAGTGAGAAGAGGCACGATGCATTCCCTGTTTGCTACATCGCAGGAGTCAAAGAGATTATTTTTATTATTTTTTGTTCAGGAGCCATTCCTACACCAGAATCTGGAGTTCTGCCAAAGCTCCACAGACAACTGGGGAACCAGCAAGCCTATGACATCAGATATTCCAGGGAAGTGAAACTTGACTTAACGGAAGTGATTTTTGTTACAGAAAAACAGATACTGACATAGGCACTAACAAAAGTATTTGAAGACCATACACGATGGCGATTCTTTTTTAATAACTTGAAATAAGTCTATAATTGTAGCAGGAATTCCAGCTAAGCATGTTCCCAAGTCAACCCACAGGACAGTGCCCTCGATAGCCCTGAGATCTGCAATGCGCACACACACCGAGGCCAAGAGAGGAGCTCTGAGCGCTGCCGCTCCGGCCCCTGCCCTCAGCTCACCGCTGACATTTCCGGACCCAACGCTTCCCAGCAGCCCGGTCACCGATTCCATTCTAACGCACTGGTCCGACGCCTCGACACAAGTGCTGAAATACATTATTTCTTCACGAGCGGCTCTTCCTAACGGCAAGACGAGCCTCACGAAGCCGGCTCTCACCTGGTCAGTAGCCCTGGAACCGCAGCTCTGGCCCCGCCCCGCCCCCCGAGGAGCGCAGCGCCGCGCGCCGTTGGCTTTGGCCGCGCTTCGCAGTTGCAGCGGAGCAGAACCCGTGAGCCCATCTGGGGACGAAAGCAGTCCGCCGTACCCCGAAGCTTTCCTCTCGCGGGGCCGTTCCGGCTCCGGCAGGAGGGCTCCTGCACCGCCACGCGCCGGACGGGTTCGCCGCACGCGGCACCGCTCCGTGAGTTGCGCGACGGCAGCTCGAGCTCCGGCCCGGCCCGCCGCCCCGCTCCTCCTCGCGGCTCTCAGGGAGCGCAGCGCGACACGCGCCGCCCGGCGCCCCGAGCGGCCGGACGCTGCAGGGCCACTCGTTGCGGCTCCTGCTGCGCCGTCCCACCGCCGGAGCGAGGGCAGCGCCGCCCGCCCGGCTGAGCGACGGCCGTGTCACAACGCGCCGCAGCCCGGAGGCGCCCCTTCCTGCGAGGCGGGGATGGACTGAAAGGGCCGGGGGAAAGCCGCTGCGCCGGCCCGGCCCCGCTCCGAACCCCGACCGGCTCTTCCCGGCACCCACCTGCCCGAGCGGCGGCCGGTCCCAGCCACGGCCTCAGCCACGGCCTCAGCCCCGGCCTCAGCCCCGGTCCCGGCCAGCGCGGCGGCTCCGGCGCGAGCGGGGCCGGCTCCGTCCTCTCCCTCACGCCGCCTCCGCGGGCGCCGGGTTACCTAGGCGATGGCTTCGCCCTCGGGCCCTGCCCCGCCCCCCGGCGCGAGCCGCCAACCGGGACGCAGCTTTCAATATCGACCCGCCGGTGGCGGCCAATCAGCAGGCGCGTCCCGCCCGGCCCGTGCTCCCGTGAGGGCCGGAGTCGAGCCGCGCTGCCGGGGCCGGGCCGCTCTGCGAATTCGGCTCGGCGCTCCGGCGGGCCGGGCTCGGCCGCCTCCTTACGGAACCATTCCGTACGCGGCCGTGGGAAGGCGGCGGGATAAAGCTGGTCCTGCGTCGATGGAGTCCGTATGCAGCCCCACGGCCCGGCCCGGCGCTGCTGGGATAACCGCATCAGAACGGAACGTGGCAGAAACGGGCAGCTCCGGCTGCTTCCCACGCCACCCGGCCGTGTGCCCGCAGCCACGCAGTTCATTTTCCAGTTACTCCAGTTTTCAAAACAGAGAGATGAATTTAATCCCTCATCGGCTCCACTTATCCACTGTGAGGGCGCTAAAAATTCATTACCTTGGGTCAGGAATCAGCCAGGAGAGGCTGGGTTGCCTGTTTCAAACAAACAGACCGACCACAACAGGTGGACCGGAATTCCAGGGGAAGGCAGTCACCTCCCCATTAACTTGGGAACGTTAATTTGGTGCTATGTGGCATGAAAGGTGAGAGTGCAATACCACATCTAGGCAAACCTCAACAGAAGGCAGAAGTTACTGAGGAGCATTTCCTACCCGGTGCTGGCGCCTTCACCGTCTGTCTGCAGTCTGTCTCAGTTAATGGTTCCCCTTCATGCCCTTCCCCGGCTCTCTTACAGCTGCCTGACTCTACCCGTGCTGTGTTGGAGCATCATGCTGCTGCCTCGTATTGCAGTGACTCCGTCTGACTTCCTTTCTTCCTGGAAAAAAAAACAAACAAACAGCAGATTTTAAATGAATGTAACTGTTTCATCATCAGATAAGAGCATACAGAGACAATCTCATCCCTGTGGATCACATCCTATATAACTGAGCGGAGTTCAGCTCAGTGAGCTGCTTTGTGTAAAGATTACCTCGATACTGAAACACAGTTCTGAAAAACAAGGCACAAATGAAATCCAGTAGGGCAAGAAGCCCCAGACATATCCCTTTTCAAACCAGTCTAATACTTGTGGGTTTGGCTCTAAGCATTCCAATAGTCTTGGCCTGGATACTCAGCCCTTGGCGCGCTGGTTGGCTTTGCTGATGACAAATGGTTTCATGTCTGACTATTCTTGGAAAAATTGGGACTTCTTTTTTTTTTAAAAAAAAGCTATTTATGCAAGATTTTGCAATATTACAGGATCTGGTACAGTCTTTGTAGAATAACACTATAAAGTGCAAATGAGAGTGATTTAGTAGAAGTAGCAGAGGGCTACAATCCAGAAACTTCATAGTATTCTCTATACTGCCATTTTTTCAATTTAGTAATGGCGCCTTGAATTGCCCATCATGTATAAAGCTACAAGCACTTAGACACTGTTTTATATTATATACGCCCTCAGCTGCATCTATGAATAGAATTCAGGGAAATCCACTCACGGGGAGATTTCTGTAGGTTGGTGCTTCAGACTTCACATTTCTTTTTCATTCTGTGCTTTAATGCCTCAGAACTTCGTGGTGGGAGTGAAGCGATCTCAATCAGCAGTTACCAGCATATTTCAGATTACAGTCAATCAGCTAGCACTCTGCTTGTGTTCATGTCTGACAGGCAGCTGTTATGGGCAGTGCATGCAATATGGATAAAGAATTCGCCTGTAGCACCTTAAGTAAACATTTTTGTGCCCTACATGGCAGTGAAAGAAGCAGAAGTTTTAAATATCACTTAAATTTTCAATTTCCTTATTTTTAGATTCTCTTCCACCCCGCCGCCCCGGGGGGGGGGGAGGGGTGGGGGGTGGTGGGGGCCCCCCGGGGGGGGGGGGCGGGGGTTCTCAGTATAACAAAAGGTTTTTGTCTAAAAAGGCTGTATCTGAGTCATGTCTTTACATGCGAAACAGCTGTACACCTAGGGCACATTCTTGGTCACTTGAAAATGTGTCATTTTCAGCATTCTGGTATACACTATTTTAGCCCTGTGTAACAGCCATGTTTAGAAAAAGGAACCAATGCACACACTGTGCATCTGCAGACAGCTTACAGTAGCAGCAGCAGACCCAGGCAGAGGAGAGGAAACGTGCAAAAGATTTTTGGCCTAAAGCAGAAAAAACTTCTCTGGAGAGAGAAAGAAAGGGAGAAAAAAAAAAAAAAAAAAAAGAAAAAGCATCTTAGTAAATCTAAAGGACAGTGATCCAAAACGCAGCTGAGTACTGGACAGGAGACGCTTAGAAATCATTTACCACAACTTTAATGCTGGTACTGGTGGCAACTTGCTGATGTCCCCTTTGTGATACAACACAACATCCACAAACCTATCAGCCTTGATAAGTTAATGCACAGAACTTCTTGTGGTGAACAGGTTTAGGTCAGATGTTAGCAGGAAGTTCTTCACTGTGAGGGCAGTGAGGTCTTGGCATAGGCTGCCCAGAGAAGCTGTGGTTGCCCATCTGGAGAGGTGTCCAAGGCCAGGTTGGATAGGGCCCTGGCAGCCTGGCCAGGTGGGTGGTATCATATCCCTGTTGTGCCAGGGGGTTGGAAGTGGAAGGGCTTTATGTTGCATTCCAACCCATGCCATTCTGTGATTCTGTGATTGTACGATAATGGCTGTGGTGAAGAACTCTGCCTTGCTCAGTTCTGGAAGCAGAACACTCCCTCAGAAGGTGTTCTGTGTACCAGGACTGTACCCACGTGTGCTTCTACAATAAGCTGCTCTTTGTTTCTCACACTGACTCTGGTGGAGAGGGAGACAACAGCAAATAATGGACTGAGTGACATTCGGTACCAGACTGCAAATGCAGATGTCAGACAAAACGGATGCTGAATTTGGCTGATGAAGCTACAGCCTGCAGTAACACCAAGCAGCTTTTAACAGTGTTTTGCTAAACAGTTATTTAACACATATAAACTTCAGTGGAAAGTTCTCCAAGAACCTACAGCAGGCATACAGGAGCCCGAGAGGCAAGCTGTTATCTGAACAGGGCCCCACACAGCCAGCGGCACCGGTAGCCGCACACTCATCCCTGCACTTCCTTGTTCTGTGCCTTTACTGAATGCAGTGCTTGAGGCCCTTCATTTTAAATCTGTAAACCTAACTTAAATGACCCAAAGCCACTAGAAATAGAAGGCCTCTTCCTTGTCCTCCTGACCTTTCCTGACCGCTGTAACACATCAGCAGTACAAGCAGTCAGCTGATGTACCCTTAAGGGAGACAGAGCCCTGCTGTCACTGAGTGGGCTCAGCTCCTTCCCTTTTTCCCCTGTGATGCAGGCTGACTGAGCTGTCACACAGGGGTGGCGGCAACCAGAGAGCAGCCTGAGCGCCCAGAGCTGCCTGCAGCCTGCCCACCAGCACAGCCCGCCCTCCCATGGGCACTGCCATCTCTCTTGGGATCCCTGGGTCTGGGCCATGACCTAGGGGACCAGAATCCCTGACTGAGGCTGTGAGTGCATCAGTATGAGCTGGGAGCCAAACCCCAGTATCCCATCCTGTACATCCACAGCAGTAGGCACACACTGCCATATTGCTTCAAATCACAAACGCCACAATTAGAAGTTTTTGGGTAGACACTCTTAAATGATGACACTTTTGATCAATTTATGCCAATTCTATGCTAACCTTGTTGTAATAAAGCAATATTTTTCGTATGATTTTTCTGTACAGAAACTGGTTGAACATGCCGTAGTCACTGGTTGCATACTACAACATTTGTGAGTAGTCGCTTATTTTCTGCTCCTGCTCATGACAGATGGGTTTCTGGGTATGGACACACTGCACAAGATAGCTTATTCATCAGGCAGGTGGATGTCCCTGTTGTAACAGACAGCAAAGACCGAAAGCACTTGGTCAGAGTAAGCAAGGCCTTCACAAAGAGCAACACCATCCTGACACAGCAGTCTGACTTTGCTGCTATGCTCTCCTTTTATATATAAACATTTCTACATACTTTTTTAGTTTTACCAATTTCCTAACACACCCATACAACACAATCTTTCATTAAAGCATCTTGAATAAACAGTGCCTAATAGAGCCCAGACTTGTGTCTCCACGTAACCTCACACATCGCGCAGACAAGTCTCCCCCAGCTGCTTCTCACCTGCCCACTGCGTGGGTCTGAACTCATACCCAATATTAGCAATTTTTTGTCATGAAAAAGAGCACTGAATTGCTAGAACTTTTTAGATGAGACAATGAGTTCCCTTGTGTTATTTCTACTGACTTTTCTAATCAAATATAAAGATCCCGTGACACATTTTGGCAAAAAGTAGGGCACAGACAGCTTATTTATTCTCTTACTAAAAATAGGCTTCAAAGTCCAGCAGGTTTTAATGCATTAGATAGCACTTTAAGTGTAATAGCTGCCACACCTGTCCTGATGTATATGACCGGTTACGTTCATCTTTGCAACATGTTAATTACAAAAATCAACCATCAGGTTTCACAATTACCTTAGAAGTTGCTGAAATGCTTACTGGGATTAGACTGTCCAACAACTGAAAAGGCAATAAAATAGCTCCTTACCCTTACAGGAGGAGCTTCTGACACCCTTCCAAGCACTGCACAGCATGTTTCACATCCTCGGGTTAATGGTATATTACTGTTCTCAGCCAAAGGCAAAAACTAGGAAAGAAATTAATTATGGGAACTGCAACAGAAATGGTTTAAAGAAACTTATCTGCCTCCTCCCTTCACTTATTTATTTTCTGGCTGGCCTTTTTGTTAAGGCTGTTCTGATAACAGAACAGATGTTACAACTGTGAAAAGAAATAGAGTAATAGTGATCAGGAGTATTACTGAGACTATCACATTTTGTAATGAGTGTGGATGGCTATGGAATGTACGAAGGTAGACTTATTTCTCAATTCAGCCTTGCAGAAGTCTTTGAACTGCTGTTCTGTCAAGCCTGCTTAGAGAAGTTCATTGTCCAGTCACGTCAGTGCTGTAAGTCAGGGTTAACAAAACTTCATTTTGTGTATAACTGTCATAAGAGAGAACAATCTTTAGCCCTGACATGACATCAATGTGGTTGCCCTTTGAGTCAAACCCATTTACTGACCTGCAGCACAGAATGAACATCACTTCTGAATTTGGTCATGTGTCATTTACAAATCATGAAAAACTTGCTCAGAAACAAAACTTCCTTTATCTCCCATGAGTTATATGCCATTCTTTGATTTATTCTTTGATTTATGCATAAATCAAAGAAAGAAATGAACACAAACGTGTTATATTACTGCTCCCAGAGAGCACAGGTACTGCATTAACAGTTTGGTAACCCACAGAAAAACAGGACCACTTCCATACCATTGATGATTACACAGTATTAGAAAGCTAGTACAGCTGTATGACAAGTATTACATCCAACATTATTCCTCTAAAAACATCTGTTCCTAGCATATAGGCTTATTTTAAGCCTTTATTTAAAATCTCAGATGTGTGCTTCTTCCCACTTGTGAATATGTTATCATTTTAAAAGTAGAAACTCGTAAGTGGTATTAAAAGTGCTAACAAAATACTTGTAACTACCAGCTAAGCATTCAAACAGTCTTTGTGGATTTCTTATTAACAATGCCTCAAATGTCCATGAAGCTCTCTAACACTAATTCACAAGCATCTATTCATATCAATGTTTCTTTTGTTATAAAACTGTTCTTCAACAGTAGGATCAGTGCAAAGATTTACAAAGACATCCTGAAATCTGTGAGAACCAGGCACATGCAACACTGCTGGAACAAACAAACACTTTCATCTCACAGTTCTGTTAATACAGCTTCTCATGATCACAAGCCATGAGCCCTGCCCTCAGTAACAACCGCATCCGATGCATTTCAGAACAGCGCCCGCGCTGCGGGATTAACGTGCGCCGCACAGACGATGCCAAAGAGGTGCTGGGAACACTCCTCCGTTCCAGCACACAGTTTGCAGCAACACTCCATGCAAACTTTGGTGGTCAGACAGTCCAGGCAGCCTGAATCAGGAAGACTCCTGTTATTTCTTGGAATGACATTTCAGACAGTATCTTCGGGCTACATAAGCATCTGGTCCTGAGCAGCCAATGCTACTAAATCTGGCTAGATGCCATCAAAAAGAAAAATCATTGCAGCATAAGTATATTATTGTAACTTCTTAAACTTACAAATTAAGCCTGCCTCAGTGTTCCCAGACTCCATGCCTGTGTTAAATCTCTTTACACAACCATGTTTCCAGGTGCTGGTGAACCAAATCGAAGTACGCGCCTCTTTCACCCACTCTGTCTGGCAATCTATCACAAGTCTGAAAGCTTCGCTGCTATGAATCACACCCTGTTGGATTAAATAACTGTGCAAATGATGCCAATTCTCTATTTATCACAGCTTTGTCTGTGAAACAAATCAGACAGCAGGTGAATCATGAAACTTCTGTCTGTTTGGATGCCAAGTAAACACAGAGGCAAGCAGAGCCGTGTTGGCCTAACTTCATGCTTTGCAATCTATTTCTCTTTCCTACCCTTTCTCCTGTATCACGGTGACATTGCTAACATGAGCAGAGAACCATCCTTGCCTTTTTGTCAGCACAGCCCATTTGGCTGCAGTTCAGGAAGTCCTTTGGGCACATCAGGAGATGGGAGCACGCGCTGAAGCGGCTTTCTCAGGAGGGCACTTGCTGTATAATCCTCTGATTGGGAAGGTGGAGTTTCATTTCCAAGAAGAAAACCACATCCATTTAAGTAGCTCCATCATTTATTGCACAGCTTTTCTGCTTGGAAGGGGATCACTGAAGGCTTTTATTTTTTATTTTTTTAAATCCAGCTCTAGAGTGAGGCCATACCGATGGGATATCACTGCCTGGAGATGGGCTGTAGCCTTCTGGATAAGGTTAGGTCACCTTTGCAAGAGAGCACATTCCAGTAGTTCATAAAAATGTGTTAGAAGAGCTTTTTATTTTTATTCCTGGAATGCATCTCTTTGCCAAAAAAAAGGTAGTTATGTTCGGGAAAATATTCCACGGGGAGCAAACATTCTTCTGCAAAGCCATTCCTCCCTGCTCCACCCTGGCTGACATTGCACAAGCTGAATAATGCATGTCAAAGCATTAAGTAACATGTAAACATTTCCAGTAAGTGTTCCTGCTGCAGATCTTGGCTTAACTGGTATTGCTTCCCTCTATGATAGTGGAAAGTCCTCTGTTCTTCTTCACCTAAAGTTTAATATTAATGGAGCATTTCTTAACAATCACTGACTACTAGCATCTTCCTTCCTATCTCCCAGTATAGATTTTAAAAGCCTTATCAAATAAAGCCTTCCTCAGGAAAGGATATCTCTGGTGGCCTCACAGCCTAAGCAATGAAGCATCATGGTGTCCCACTACACTGTAGTTCTGGTAATAGGTTTAAGGACAAGTTCCAGTCACAGGTATGCTGGGCTCTTCCCATACTGCTGAAGATGTTTTACATGAACCTCTGGCTCTTCATCACAAACTGTCTGCTCATTATCCGTCCTCCCATGCTCCCAATTTCAAGCCTATGTATTTTCACATATTGTTTTTCCCAGGGAGTGAGAGCACAGTGTTGGGAAGCCACAGTCCTTTTCAGACTGGTGGAGGAAATCCCCTTGGAATTTAGTTCTGCTTCAGGCATGCATGCTGTTTGCACAGCATACACCAGTAATTCCTCCTCCCTTACTATCCTTGACACTTCACAACGGTGGCAAATGTGGTTCTGCACAAACTAACCCAAAGGGAATGTGCTTCCAAACAAAAAACGTATAGAAGCTAGGACATCACTTGGATGAAGACAGGCTTTTGAATCACCTCAAGGAGACTGAAAACCACTATGCCCAACAGAAAACTGCCCAACAAAATGGGATTTTCCATTGGAATTTGTGCTTTCCCAAAGGGCTTTCTGTAGGAGAGACTGCCCTAGGGTCAAGTGTCTGAGGAACTCCCAGTAAACAACACTAAATTCCACTCTGAAAAGTGCTTGAGCACAAACTTCACCTTCATACCCAACAGCTCTGTTAAAAATCATGTCTTTCCTGTAACATTTTTTAGGTATAAATTATTTATTTTGATGTCTCTTAGCTGCACAGGGCTGAGAGCGGTTGCAGGTGAGCTGGCTTGTTCTCCTCTGCATTAATAAATCATTTCACTGGCAGTCAACCTCACGGCCCAGCCGAGGTCACAGCACCAGCAGTGCTGAACGTTACCTGGAGCCAAGGGTCTCTGCTGATCTGCAAAACGTTTCATTACACACAAAGCTGCTTCAAAAGGAAAAAGCTCAGCTGTTCTTCTAACCTGAAAGTACAGCAAACTCATACTGCTTTTTAATGAGTTTTTGATGGGCTTTCATGAACAACAGCACACATGCAATCTTGTGGTATAGCAAGTCACAGAAACATCTAAAGATGGGATATTAATGACTTGGTTTGATGTTTACTGATACCTGGCTCCAACTGAACTTGTCGGAAGACTGCCTTAAAGCACAGTGAGCTCCCCAAGCCTTCATTATGGAGTTGCAACAAAATTGATCCCAGAGACAAAGTGCACAAAGCATACTCCTGCGTGGGCAACACATGGAAAGCAGAAATACCAGCACACAACCTCCTCCAGGCCCAGGCCTTTCCCCATGTTTACAGCAGCAGCCCTTTTTGCCCAGTCTCTGCTCTGCAATGAGCCTGCACACTGAATGTCACAGCTCCAGACCCCAAGGCCAGCTGCTCTCAGCAGGCTTCCCATCTCCACACAACTGCTACACTGATAGCAGTGACTCAAGGAAGACAAAAGCACAGTGAAACAAAATTTATGGCCATCAGAGCAAAATCAGATTGCAACTGCATGAAAACTGTTGTGCACATCTCAGTACCTGCTATGGACTATCTTTATGCATAGGCTGATTAGCACAGGCATAAAGCCAAACTCAACCAGGAGTCCGTCCTGCTCAGAAAGTTCTTCCCAGCAACATGAGTTGCTGGAAACACGAGTTAATGATTGCTATCATAGATATCACAGGAATGTGCCACACTCGTTAAGAAATGTTTTGAAGAAAGGTTTTTTGCACATTACTTCCTCACTGCTTTTAGCTCCTCCACAGATGAGGAACCATTGGAAAGAGCAAAGCAGCTGCAAACACGTCTGGAAATAGCTCTGCCTCACCATTGCCACTTTCCTAAGAATCAGCAACCCGCTGCACTCATAATTCTTTGTACTGTGAAATAACGTCTTTGGTGAATGAATGATAGAACTTCTGACTTCTAGGCTTCAAAGAACGTGACTGCCTGGGCTAAGCAGACACCCAGAAAGATCAGTGGCTTCCAGACTTTCCAAGAAATTATGTTTAACTGAAAGGCATTTTTCAGTCAAGGTACTGAGGGCACCAAAGTCCACGAGTAAGCTCTGCATGTAGGGAGAGCCACGCTGACAGCAGAAGAAATACATTCACACTCACTTTTCCCCTGCAGCCACCCACCAGGAATGCAGCCTGTCTCAGTCAGCACAAGGAAGGAGATGCCAGCCTAACAGCCATCCCCACCTCGTGCTGCACAGCAGTGCTTGGCAGGACCACAGCACAGGGCAGTGCACCCATCCCACCAGGAGCAGGCTGCTCATCGGGCACAGCACAAAGACTATAGGATGCCAAGACTGAGTGTAATGACAGCCCATCTGATGTACAGAAATGCACAGAGACCAGCCTACCCATACATCTGTCCCCTTACTGCTGCATGCTGCCTCAGCCTCGAGCTGAGGGCTTCAGCAGAGGGTTCCAGCTGCAGCAATCCCATCAACCAGCAGGAGCAGTGATGCACTGCCCTTGGAAGAGAGCAGGCTGCCTTAACCACTTCATGCAAATCCAGCAGAATTTCTGATGGCACCCTACATTTGTATAAACACAGAATGACTTAAGCTGAAGCTTAAAACGCATCCTTTCCTCACCATTAACTATATTTACAGGTTCTTTTGATAAGGATGACTTCCAATTAAAGCAAATCAATAACAGTGTAGACTGGAGGGGTGTTTCATGATGGCAATAAGTGTCAGCTATCAGCTAACACACATCTTTGAAATGCCATCTTTGCTCCCCACACCATAAAAATGAAAGGATCCAGTGTCTACGACATCTACAATACAAAAAAATAAATATACTCCACATTGCAATAAAAAAGTTTGTGATGTAGATGTAACAAAGTCAATTCTATAGCAATTTTTACATAAAACACATGCTCAAAGCCTCTTAAAACTTTTTAACTGTAGTGCTTTCCTCTAATAATTTAACTTCAAAAGCGTATACTTAACCCATAAATCTTGACTGTAATGCAAAATACTGCTTTGAGAAAAATACCTCAGTAAAGTATTAAAGAGACTTGTACTCCTATCTCCTCTAATCGAGTATCTCAAACTACCATTTTTCACTGGGATGTGAGAACTGAAAAAGAAATACACGTATTTTTTTTTAAATGAGGCTGTGTTGCAGCTGTTAAAAAAACACACCATTACACTCCATGGCTTAATCATCTTACACACATCTAGGAATTGCTGATGTTCAGCTAAACTGTCGTTTACCACACACTTTTCTTGCAAAGCTGAGCTTGGTTTTCTTTTGTTGTTTTCTCTGCTTCTCCCACGAGGACAGCTCAGGGAATTGGCATGCAGCTCTGCGGCAGGTTGGCCATATGAACTCTATTAAAAAACTGATTATTTCCAGTTGTTACAGATCAGGTGATAACCTCCCTCAAAAGAAAATGAAAAAAATGAAGAGACTCTAATTAGTATCTAATAAAGAAGTGGGGCTGTTCCACTGCGTAAACACTGACTTAGAATAATAACAGAGGAGACTCAACAAACAATGCTTTGTTTCTCCTTACAGCCAGCGATAACTGCTCCAGGGGCTTGCCCCTCCCAGCACTGGAAGCATGCAGAATACTGCAATAGCGTGATACAGCTTTTCCATACCCTGCTAAAATATACGAAAAGCACGTATCTGGAGCACAGTTTAAAAGGACAAGCTGACGCCCCACTCCCCACACCTGGCCTGAAACAAAACATTTGGAAACAGGTCCTTCTGGGCAGACTGAGCACATCGCAGCCCCAGTGAGACAACTCCCAGCATAACCTCCACGCAAATGCATCCAGGCAGTTCCTGCAGGTATCTCTGCACGTGGCTGCACCTGTGACATCACCAGCAGAAAGCTCAGTGCTGTCAGGGTTTTTCTCTCACTGCTTAGACTAAAAGCAAGTTCTCTTCCACCTGGACGTTGTACTGATGGAACCAAATGCTGCTGCAGTTGATTCACGACTGGTTCATTCAGTAGCAAACAAGTAATTTGGATGTTAGCAAAGTGCTTTGCACTTAACAACTGATAGCAAACAAATGCATTAGAATTATGGCTACTGAAGTCAGGCACTAGGAATGAGTGCTTGCATAACACATTTATTGCCAGTTCTGCATTACTGCTGTTGCTTACTTCATGTTCTTTGACAGATATGGAGACACTAGGAACCCTACTTGTCAATCTGCCTTTACAATGCGCAGGAAAAACAATCTGCTTCCCACTCTGGGTCTGTATTGATCAATTCCACACCCTCACACACATAACCTTCCAGATGTGAGCAATCCTGCAGAGCTGAACCATCTTTCCAAACCAATACGTGCTCAGCACATGCCAGGTTCTGTACATTTCGCCCACTTCAATTCATCCTATCTGCTTATATCCTTTCCATCTAGCTGACTGTGCTTTTCCAGAGTTTCAAATTTGCCCTTTTCCTTTCAGTTTTTCCTATCTGATGCACACTGCAATGATATTAAGGGGACTTCTAAACTAAAGAACCAGCTTAACTCTATTTCTTTCCATAGCGTTAATCCAAAGCGGCTGGCTGAGTGTGACCTTTTCTAAAGTATTTGGCAGAAGCCTCTCAATTGTCAAGCTATTTTCCCAGTTTTGGTCAGTGTTACTTTTAAAAGCTGGTATCAAATGACTTCTGTTACATCTGATCAAAAATACTCTCTTGTTGAGTTGACATCCTTTAGTCAAACCCCTTGACACTGCAGGAGACAAAGTACGTGGTGGAAAAAAACACACGAAAGTCTGGTTTGTGTCCAAAATTCCACCTAGTCGTAGTGAAATAAGCTGACAAAAATCAAATCGCTTTAGCAGTGTTGCCCAAATCACTGTTAGGAATGATTTTCTTTTGTGATCAGAAGGTAGACTCAAAGAAATAATGCTCTGTCTGGGCTTGATGTAGTCTGCTATAAATGCAAAGAGACACCATCTCATCCTGCTGCCCTGACATCTCCTGTGGCCTTGGCACAAGCTGAGCAAGTTGCTCGTGTCTTGCAGCTTTTATTAATCACCAATTGATGCGTTGGTTCTGGGTACTGGGGTGCAATCAGGAGACCAGGTCAAACGTCTTCTTATTGTTGCTGCTAAACCCTTGCTATTTTAGAAGATGAAGTATGACAGATCAGAGAAAGGAACAAAGACTTTTATTCATGGAAAACCTTACTAGCCACCAAAACAAGTTATATGAGAGATATATGAACACGTATCTTTATATCATGTGCTTAAACTAGAAACAAGTTTAAAAATCTCATTGTGCCTCACAAACTCCCTTCTCCCATTCATTTTAGATGACACATCGTGTCCTTTTAATCCTATTCATTTTTAGGTGACATATGGTATCTTTTTCTTTTTTTTTTTTTTTTCTTTCTTCCTTTTTGTCTCTTACCTCTCTGTACTCTCCCCATCCCAAGGCTTCTAGGCTCCACATTCATTTACCACCACACACTGGATTCAGAGACGCAATGTGCCAGGTTCTGGTATCTGGGGACCCTGGCTATTTCCAGCTAGGAAGGCTGGAAGAGGCATTCCCTTTCTTGCACCCCCATAAGTAACAAGCTGCCCCAGAACAGAGGAAGTAGCAGCACATTCACTTGTGGCACCTATTCTTGCCTGTATCTTAGAGATGATGAAAATATGACTACCACAGGTATGCCATGTGTTACCGCAGCAGGGTAAACCACAGCCTAAGAGACCGAGCCTGGCTGCGGAGCCTGGGCTCTCACCACATGGGAAGGCTCCTTTCTAGTTCACGGATCACAGTGATGTGCTTCAGAGAACAGGTTTATCATACACAATGCCCACCCTGCTTCAGCTGCAGGTGTCTGCCTGTCTGGAGGCCAAAAGCTTCAACTCTCACTGTAGGCCCCACCGCCCCAGCGCAGCCAGTCAGGCTCTCTGGTCCAGCTTTTGGGCACAGGTGGGCCCAAACACCAACATTCAACCTGGAAGAACCGTGCAGAAGAGGCAAGTAACCCAAAAGGAGCCCCAGAAAAGAGCATGAGCGCAGGCAATAGCTCCCTAAGCAAGCCATGTTCAAATGTCCTCTACAGCAAGGTAATAAATGTTAGTTTAACGCAGGACACAAATGAAAAGATTTGTCAGAAGCAAAATTCAGAAGGAAGAAGGCCATTTCCTTTGGTGTTTGGAACTAGACCAAGTAAATTAAATGTGTGAGGGAGAAGTTCAATGGACTGAATGGGGCTGGGGAGAAAATGAGTAAAAGCTGCATGAGTGCTCAGGGCCATCAACACTGGGCAGCTGTGTTAGAAACCACATTTGCTCACTTGCAGATTGTAAGTTTTGAAGTCACCCAGAGCAGCTGTTCAGTGAAGCAGAAAGCAGGTTTTGTGACTTGGAAAGAAATAACAAGAAACAAACTTGTCACTGGATGGAGCACTGGTTACAAGGACAAAAGCCTCTAAAAGGGGTAACAGAAGTCACAGCAGCCGCTTGGATTAGCATCCATGCAAAGAAACTGAATCTCAAGCAGACAGGTACCTTTGAATGCTTTACTGTTAACCATAAACAAGTTTATACCCTCAGAAGATTGCAATCTCTCTTGCTATACAGGAAAGAAAAATTGTTTCTTTTAGAGGAACTTGGAGTTACTCAACAAAATTAATCTTCTGAAACAGGAAAACCCTGCCAGCACAGGTGGACCTATAATACTGCCTGTGCAGCTGGGGAGCATGAAAAATGGGATTTCCGTGCTCTCATCTCCCTCACCAAAGACAAAGTGCAAGCAGCATGTAGGTAACACGTGCAAGTTGCAAAAAGAAACAAAACCAGGCAAATGAAGAACTTGGAAGGACTACAGAAGTCACGTAGAGCATTCATGAGAAAGCTCACTACTCTATTAATTTCTTCGCCATCAAAATGTTACTTGGATTGGAAAAAACAGACATTCCTTTTTACTACTCACTCATCTGCAGTGTTTTAATTGCAGGCACACGTGGAAAGAAAGGGACATATGCAGCTATTTTCATGGCTTCCCATTTCTGTGTTTCTAAATGGAAGGAAAATGACTGAGGGACACGTGGAGGTGACGTACTGCATTGCTGCTCATCGGGTATGCCCCGTGCTCTGCTCTGAGCTGCAAGTTCAGCTCAGGAGAAACTGTATTTGTCACGATGGTTTATTTCAAGCTCCACAAACCCATCTGCATTGAAAGAAGGGTAGAAGGTTGATTTCAGGGGAACTAAAAATAAAAATCTGCAAAGAAAAAAGTGAACCAAGTGATAGCAGCACAGCTTTGTTTAGACCAGGGAAAGTTCAGTAAGGCAGGGATAAGAGCTGTTCAGAGTGCAACACTGAAAGGTACGTTTCCACGAGAAGAGCAGCACTCCCACTATTAAACAAGCTGAGTGTTTCTAACTGCATGAAGCGATGCTCTCACATCTCTTGCCCGCACACCAGTAACTCAACCAAGGACTCATTTCCTTTAGCTACAGCTACACAGCCACCACACCCAGACATTGAGGGAAAAGTAGTTATTGTTAATGGAACAACACTGGCTACTGGTAAGAGTGCTAGAGGAGAGCAAAGTGGAAGAGAGGATGAAAGTTCTTAAGCAGCTGTAGAACATCAAACCCACAAAGCTGGGAGCCTTAGGGACAAGAGACTTTTTTCTTCTTCCTTTCTACAGATACACGAGTAACTCCTGTTTGGACTGTTAGAAGGCTAACTTATCTCACGTGAACCTTTCACTCAGTAGGTTTGTATTTGCATTATTATGCTGCTTTCTCATGAATTTGTGTTTTATTGCTTATTTTCACAAGCTGCTAAGCTCACAGGCCACTTCAGTAGTCAATATTGTTACACAGCAAACACCTGCTTGGAAACGACCTGGAAATGCATATTTGAGACAGTAAAAGGCAGAAGACTACACAGCTTTGCATTTCAACAGGCACAAAAGTAATATATAGTTGCAACAACAAGAATAGAGCCCTTCAAAGCCTCAAAAGCAATTTAACACTCACATATATGTTGACAATATTATGTCAGAGCTGTGAGTAACCCCACAAAGGAAGCTGTAGGTAGATCAGAAGTGCAGGTTGGTCTGAAAAATACATATCTTTTTTGCCAGAATTAATTACATTCTCAGACTAGCCTCTGTGATTCAGGCTGCTACCTCAACACTGACAGTAAACACATAGGAACAGTGGCAAACAACCTTCCTCCTGGCCATATTGCTGAGGGAAGGCATTTAACTGAAGCAGAAGACCAAAATTACCCTGTGATTTCACAGACACATCCTAAGTCTTAAGACAGACTGGTAAGACAGAACTTGCTGTACAGTAATTCAGTGGTGTCATAATGTTTTCTGTGAGATGAAATGAAAGCCCTGCTTTTTGTTGCTGTGTTAAAGAGGAGGCAGACATTTTATTTTAGATAAAAAGTCATTCTGAACTCCTGGCAAAGGGTTGGGTCAGTTCTGTAAAGAATTTTTGTCAGCTAGGGCTTCTATGTGAAAGATTAGTAATAACCAAAGCCATCTTGTACAAGCAGAAGTAATGCTTGTTGAATTTACCATCACCTGCAAGACTGGTTATGTTAATAGTCTCTCATATTACGCCAAGTAGACTGAAAATAATAGTGAACAAACAACCCTCCCACTGAAGTTTCAGTGCCAATGTTGTTTTCAGTGATTAGAATAAATTAAAAATGCAATCCCAAATACTCAGGATTTAAATACAACTTCCTCATATCTGAGAAACTTCCATGAAAAAATAATAATTAACCTCTTTCTCACAGCACTAACCTGTCAGGGGTAATGGAACTCCTGGATGACAACGTCTCTGGGGAATTTCAGTCTCAACATTTCTTAATTAAAGTCCATTCTGTTCACAAAACGGAGAAGCGAATGCAAAGTATGTTCCAGCACTGAGCTTTGCTGAGCCCTCACAAATGCTCAGGATTTACAAGGTGGGAACCAGGGTTGTGCGATGCCTTCAGAAATTACAAATAAAGAAATAAGAGCTTAGCTGACGTGATATTTAGGGGTTATTCATTAGATCCTGAAGGCCATCTGTCTCCCTGGGCAAGCTCTTTCCTCCTCCTGTCTGAATTAGCTGCAAAACAATGGTCAATTGGTAACGTCTCAAGCCAGCAATAAGGAATGTCTGCAAGGACGCAGGATTGTGAGAGAGGATGAAGAGGAAGAGAAGGAAATTGCAATAAAGCAAAAGATGGAAGTGAGGAAGGTCAGAAGGTTGTTTATGCATTTACAACATCTCTAAAATAGAGTCACACCCTAGAGAGATGCAGGTGGCAAACAGATTTCATTAGAAAAACCACAATGGTTCAGAGCCAAGATCCATTTTTGCCAAGCATCCTGTTTCCAGCACTGCTCACACCCAGGTGTTGCAGAGGAAGGCTCCCAGCCACCCTGCTTGACTGTCTTATATGAGACCAGCATAGGACAGGCCTGAAAGGTTTTGCTAAAATTCGCTACCAAATTAAAGAAATACTGCCCAAAGCAGAAAATAAGGTCTTCTATTTGAAGCCTGCCAGACAAGGTCATAAAGTTCACAACCAGATCAGGAAATTTCTGATAACGACACTGAATCCAGCACACAGTGTGCCAACACAACTCCCAGGTCCTAAAAACACATATCTTCCTCAACAGCATGGAAAAGAAACCTGGGCACTCACTGCTCTGTTTGCCTTGAAACTGGGCACCTGATGTACTGAAAGTACGGGAGTGAGTTGAGCATGACGGCAGCGGTATTGCCACACACAGCACGTGGGCTTCTGGAGCAAAGTGCCAGGATTTGTGCAGGCCCCTCTGCATGGGGAAGGAAGAACTGCATGAGGGTGACATGGCAGTCAAGGATGCTGTTGAGTCAAGAAATTAGTAAGATCAACTGCACTTGTATCTCATGGCTCCATTAACTTTGGAACTTAGTAGCTGCTGCTTGACGTTGCTCAAAAGAAAGTCAAGATGTTTTTCTCCTCAAAATGGTGGCATTAACAGAGCACATGCTTCACTGCAGCTGGGGCTTGGCATCCTTGGACCGGCCACTGGAGCCTCCCCTGTGCAGTGTGAGGTCAGTGGGGAGGTTGTGACACAGCTGGGACACACAGCCCAGGAAGGTCACTGAGACAAAGCTGCCAACCACAACTGCTCAAAGATACACACACACACTATAGGCACTGACAAAAATTACGTGCTTTATTTTAAAGTTTTCTGGAAAGTGGTGTGGTGATCGGGTCTACTTCTCACCATTTCTGGGATCCCTAGAGATCACCAGTGCCAAGGAGGAAACCCCTTACACCAGGACACTGAACAACAGAAGCCAGACCCCAGGGCTGCCAGACTCCTTCCATGCTTGGGAACTGCACACATGTAGCTATTCCTTCTCCATTTCTTCTCCTCTCTGGCATCCCAGCTCTGGTACCCACCCACCCTTACTGCCAAAAGTCAATGAGCTCACAAGCTTCTACATGGTCTTGACATAAAATGTCAGCTCTTTGCATTGCATGTATGAAAACGTTTACAGGAACATCACATACAAACATTCAGTGTAGATTCTGACCCGAGGGCAATGCATAGCCCAGAGCACCTCAGCAGCTTTCTGAGCACTCTTGCAGGTCAATGTCTGCAAGAAGTAAACAAGGCCACGTATGCGCACACAGACACGGCTCTGCTCTTATCAGGCCCCTCCCGGCCCGCTCATGCCTTCAGCGGGTCACTGCCTGCCATAACCTCCAGCACAGCACGCGTGCCAGTAAAACACAATGGTCTGAAACTGAAAATACCTCTGGTCCAGCAAGGACCCAGCCAGCAGTCTGTCCCTCTGACACTCAGGGCAGCTCATACCATGAGCCACCATTGCCTCAGTGCTCGATGGGAGGGGAACAACGCGGTGATTAATTACAGCAGGAGAAAACACCTTGCTACACGAGATAACACTCATGCTTTGTATTATTAAAAAAAAAGAGAGAGAGAGAGCTTACAGCTCAGGACAGAACACGGGGAAAGCACCGAAGGGAAAAAAAAGCTGCAGTGTTTTTTGACTGGTGAACTCCCACCAACACCGCGGAGATGCGAGCCTCGCCCGCTGCCGGCCCCGCCGGAACGCTGCCCCGCCGCTCCTCGGGAACGAATCAGCCTCCGCGGCCGCATCCCCTCGACGCTTCTGACTCCGAGCACCTCCTGAGGCGCAGCTCCCCGGGGACAGGAACCGTGAGGCCGCCCAGCCGGCGCCCTGGGGTAAGAGGGCAGTGCTTTGGTGGAGGTGGGGGGGGAGGGGGAGGAACGGGAGGCCCCGGGTAGTCCCGGGGTGGCGAGAGGGGACGGAGAAGCCCCGCGCAGCAGCCGCGGCAGAGGCGAGGCATGGCCGGCAGCCGCACGATGGGCACCGCCGGGCTTCGTAGGAAACGCCACCCGCCTGCAGCCGCCGCAGCTCCGAGAAGAGACAGCGCTCTCAGGAGCCCGACTTTCCCGGGGGCAGCCCCAGCACCGCGGCCGTGAGTGCCGCCGACCCGCGCCCACCTCCTCTCGTTGCCCCCCCAAGTACAGCCGGGCCGGCACTCAGCTCAGCCCACGCGGGGAAGGACCGAGAAACGGAAAAGAAAGGATCGCAGCTCTCCTACCCGGCTCCGCTGACGGGGCCGCCGAGCTCCCGCGGTCCCGCACCGACAGCGCGTCCCCGCTGCAGGCTGCCCGGCGCCCAGCACGCCCCGCCCGGGGGCGGCCCGCCTCGGCCGCCTCCTCCCCTTCCTCCTCCCCTTCCTCCTCCCCTCCCCAGCGAAGCCCCGCCGCGGCAGAGGACGCCCGAGGACTTAGTCCCCGGCGCGGGCACCTCTCCGACCCGCCCTGTCCCAGAAGGTTTCACGGAGGTGCCCCGCTGCCGTTGCAGCCTCGGCAGCCCTCGGGCTCACCCTCGCACCCTCGGAACCGGTCCCAGCCGCCGCTCTCGGGTCCCGGAGGTGGATGAACGCGAGCTGACAGCCTCGCGTATATTGTAGAACCCGCAGAAAGATTTAATGACAACTTTTGGACAAAGAAGGCCGAAATAAAACCGCTAAGAATGTACTAACTGCGTTTTTAAAGCCTGGCATTGCTTTAAAACTTGGTAAGGGTAACAGCTCGCAATGCGTAGCAGCCCGTCCCGCAGCTGTGCTGCTCTCACAGGAGCTGAGCAGGAGCTGCACGAGCAACAAAGCCTCGTCTCTGCTGATGCCATCGGGCATCAACACACACCGCGAGGAGGCGCGCCCTGCCCTTTGCTGCTCCCCCCATCGCCTCTGCCTTGGTGCTGTGCGAAGCTCCCTTTCTGCAGGACAGATGCGATGGATAATCTAACTCAGGCTGAAACAGAGCTTTTCACAGCTTTTCCTTTCCTTAACACCCGCGTTCTTAAGGGAAAAAGGCCATATTGCACCTGTTTCTTACAGCACTGAAGGGACAAGGATCGCTTCTGGATGTGGAAGCGGTGGTTCAGTAACCTCAACAGAGACACCCACCCAACAGCTATGTAACTCCAGAGAAGCTGCAGCGAAACACAGCAGCAGCTGAGGAGAAACAGCTCTGTTCCAGACTTTATGATGTACCCTGGGCCAGTCAGTCCCAGAGAAGTGCAGTCCCTTTGCATTTATATCCACATCTAAATTCACGGACTTTGAGAGAGGCAGCTCATCCTGACTGCCTTTTGGCAGCATTGCTGCAGCAGTTTTTATGGTATCTGTAGGTTAAGCTTGGTAAGGAAGCTGCTTCCTTCTGACACCGGTATGAAGCAAAACGATTAACCTGCACCAAGGGAGCTCGTGTGCCACATCACGGCCAGAGAACGGCCAGCACTGAAGGTACCGATGGCCCAACTCACTCAGCTTCTTTTTACCGTTGCTGTAAAGAAATCCTGGAATGTCCCCTGGCCCAGCCGAGTGTTCCGGGCTGCGGGCAGCTGCCTGCCCTGCCCACCGCAGTTTCCTCTTGCCTCACCATCACTTATCAGCGCAGTTAGCATTCTTCAGATCCTGACAGCCCTAGCCTCTCCCTCCTCACTTCCGCGCATCCTTTGTGTTCCCATCACTATTAGCGCTGCCTTTATTCTCTTTGCTCTTTTTTTCACTCTCATCAGACACCTCGAGGAGGGCAATTTTCCCGGAACACGGCTTGCTGAAACAGGAGGTCTTGCTTCATTATCTGAGCAAGCAAAGGATCCGGGAGCCATTTACATACTTTCTGTTAAGAGGGGAGAATGTTCCTGCGAAGCCCACAAGATACTGCCTCGGTGCTGTTCCGCATTTCGAGCTTGTCCACGCTTGCCCAATTGTAATTGTGTAACGCTATTAAACACATTGTTACCATATTGTTATTGGCTGAAGGAAAGGCAGCTCTGGGCTCCTGAAGCCAGCCCTGGAGGAGATACTGTCAATAGGTATTTCCAGTCGATTTCTGTAGATGTTGCAAGCAGATTAAGGGAGGATCTACAAGTTTATGAGTTTTATCCATTAAAGTCAAGTGCTATGGACACATCCTGATTTATTTTCATGCACACAAAGATCAAAGCCTCCTGCAAACGTCAGTTGTTTCATGCTGACCCAGACGAGGCCCTAACGCAGAAGCTGAAAGACTGCAAAGCCAAGACCTAAAGCACAAGACTCCACAAGTCCTTCTGTAGCCATACCAAATCTCAGTCCTCACATGTGGAAATTGTTCTTAAATTGGGTTTTGAGCACATTCATATCCTAGCAAGATGCTGTTGGAAATGGTACAAGTTCCGTGCAGTTCTACATGCAATGTTTTATCAGCTGAACATTAAAGAGGTGTTTCTTCATCTGGCTATTTCTGACTTGAGTAGCACTGGAAAGAGAATATACAACTGCACTGAACAGGGCATGGGCAGCTGAGAAAGTGGGGAGCCATCCTCTGATACAGACACAGGACAGGGAGGAATAACAAATCAAAGAGAAAGAGGTGCAATCATAAAGCCCTTGGGCATGGGCAAGTTTGACAGAAGCACTTCTGGTGCTGGCTGAAGGAAGCCCTAGAAGCTGGCCTCAATCTCCACTATCAGTTGCTCCAGCTGCTCTCACAGAGCAGAATCTGGGGTGTGAGCCCCAAGGCTAAGGTAGCTCAGCTGCCCACTCAGGGACCTTGGGAGTCAGGCAGCAGGGCTGACAGATGCACCAGAGGCATATGAACTCCTTGTCTCCTGCGCAGGTCGTAAGTGCTGAGGTAAGTAACATTTCATAGAACTAGGTACTGCACAAGCAAGTCATAAATAACCATCCCCGTACTACGGACATTGCAGGCTGAGAGGAAGCCTTGCACTCACAGCCCCATCCATTAACAATGTTGACCTTGAAGCAGTCCTGACAGCAAGGCTGCAGAGGAACCAAGCAGCAGAACATCTGCATGTAGCTGCATTCAAGCAGAAAGGCAGCCCTCCGGCACGTCCGACCCAGGATTGCCGACTGCTGCACAATTGTGCCGTGCTGCACAGCCAAGAGCAGCACCTCTGGGAGGGCAGCTCGCATGGGGCCACTGAGTGCAGCCTCACCTCTTCTCGACCCCACAGCTCAGCCAATCAGCACCGTGAACTTGAAAACACTGCACTGGCACTAGCAAAGAGCCAGTTTACTCACCTGTGAGCTTCCCCCGTGTGGCACCTGGCTGGGCTGCTTCATCGTCAACAGTTTCTTGATGTAAAATGGCACTCATCCTGAGAGATGCTGACAAGGTGTTTTCTTCCTCCTGCAAAAGAGGGAGGACAGCTGTGGGGTTTACTTTAACAGTCACCATCTGTAAAGTCACTGTAATGTCTGAAATATTTTTCTACTTGTTCATTATAAGGTCTACCAACTGCTACAGAATAGCAAGGGCTGTAATAGCAGCACTGCACATAAAGGATAGCTTTAATTACGTGCACAGTATCTATGTGAATCTCAGATAGCATCTTCCTCATAAAAGGCGGGGTTGGGTTGTTTGCTTCTTATCCTCACAGTCTGGAATTTGATTGCTTCTTATGATGTAATATTCATTTGGCTGGGCTTTAGTTAATTACTTAGAGTGGTAATTAAATTAACCTTAAGTTTTTGTTTGTTTGTTTGTTTCTGTTTCTGTTTTACAGAGGGTTCTTCAGCAGTCCCAGCCTGTTCAGTTAAATCCCCAAGCACTGGAAAGTAAGCTCACTGTGACAGTGCTGCCAAGTAACTCAAGTCACTGAGAAGTGACGTGGCTTACCCAAGCTCTCAGCTAACTCTGTGGTTTGCTTTTAACTGTTCTGCTATCATAACTGTGCTAAGCAGTCATTAGACTCAGCACAGGTAAACAGATCAGGCCCTTGCTGAGTCAATGGCACAGTCAGGAGAATTCCAACATCCTGCCACAGACAACGATGCTTAAGGCACACTACAAAAGGAAATGAAAGTCTTCAACTTTTCTGCAGGAGCAACTTCCCCTGATGTGGTCTAGCCAACCAGTTTTGACTATGGCTTGGCTGAAAAAACAAATGTTACTTCCAGATGAACATAGCAGTCATGGAATAAAATCATTTGCGTGACTATGACTATTCCAGAATACTGCACATATAAAATCCAATGTGATAGGTGCACTGGGAAGACAGAACCAGTCTCACAGACCACCAAGATGAGAGCTACCAACAGCTTTATATAGTTCCTCATATATACAGCTTTGTATAGTTCCTCACTATACATGCAGCATGAGACAGCCTTCATTTCTCATTTCTCCTCCATAAATTAATCAGCAAAGCATGAATCAAACTCTCCCTCATCACTTCAGGAAGAGGTTTCTTGCAGATGCTCACTTCCAGCCAAACAACAAGGGAAACTTTCAGTGTGGGCCATGTGAACACATACCTGGCAATGAGTTACACAAGCATTTGCTGAGACAGCACTGGAATGTCAGCAAACAGGATCTTTGGGTCTAACCCCAGCTTTGGAGGCAGCGAGCAGCCTAAGTCATCACAAACAAGATACCCAACCACACCAACATGCAGATTTGTTTTGAGCAAATGGTGAGCCTCCCTGCTTTAAAAGCCATGGTTTTATTCTCTGTTCTGCATGCAGCCCACTTGCAAGCAGGTTATCTGCAAAACAGGTGAATGACCTTGGCCTCCTTAAAGGAAGGATAACTGGCTTTTAAGAGTACAGGTGCCAGCAGAAGCAGTGGAGCATGTGGGTCTAGACATCATGGACTTCTGGGCATTGGTAAACACTAATACATTTCTCCCCCTGTACTGTTTTCTCTCATCATTCTGTGGGCAGAAGAGCTGCAAAATGGGTCAGAGCCACATACAGCACGTGACACTTGTGAGCCCTGACCTTGTGGCCCATAAAGTGATAGTCAATTGTAACACACAGACCAACCCTGGAAGCAACAAAGACACCACCCAGACCACAAAAGACTTCAGGATGAGGCCCAGTTATCTGTTTATTCTGTCTTTTTTTTTTTTTTTTAAGTTGGAAAAAGCAAACCAATGACAAAGCTTTTGAATTCTCTGCCATGTACAGTCATTCCCTTTGACCCATGCACTTCATGTGCTTGTTGATGCCAATGCCCTGTAACCGAGAGCTGCTGCCGTCTGTCACACACAAGTCCTCATTATGTTGCATAACAAATTACCTTTGTTGCCTAAGAGAATGGCACAGTGCATTTTGTTGTTGCCTCACATAAACTCTAGTCCTGAGAATTCCACTCTGCACTGATGCATCACTTCTGTCTGACAAGTGCTTTATTTCTGTTGTTAAGCAGCAAGCTTCATGATACGCAGGCAGCCACTGATCCTGAAAAACAAGTTTAGAGATACATACATACAGCACTATTATGTCTGCAGAACAATCGGCCACGTGGATTCTGACTGCTGCCGTAACGCCGGGCTTAGAGGCCGCAGTTACATCCTGGGAGACAGCTCTGTGCACTCATGGCTGGCAGTCACCTGATGTTTTGGTTTGCAAGCAAAAAAACACTGTCCTAAAGAAACAAAGAAAGTGGCAGAACAGCAAAGTAATTTTAAACCAACAAAGAATTCACTGTGTTTGCGTTTTCTGGTTATCCTACTGCTTTCTTAATGTATTTATCCAACTGCATTATCTGTTGTTTTAGTGTTTAATTATTGCTTAACTGAACAGTATTAAATTGCTAATTTTTATAGAACAAAGTGTTAAAAACCTTACCAAATCCATCCATCCATGTGATTACAAGATGTTAGACCTCACCGGATTCTTCTTCTGAGTCTTCTTTGTTTGTGTTCAGCACATATTTCAGGGGAAGAACAACATTTATTGCCAGGCTTCTAACAGCGTTCCCTTTTAAGAAAATGTTTTGGTTGGCAGCTTTTCCTGCTGGCTTATGACCAACACTCTATAAGTGGAAAAATAGTGGTGATATCTACGGGCCAGATTTTGCCACTTCTTTTAAGAAGTAATGCTATCTTACTTTCACATGTGCTGGCTGAACGTTCTACTCGGGGCAATACTAGGAGCCCACTGATGGCTGCTCCCTTCTTTCTCTGGACAAAATCCATAGATAGAGAAAAAAATCCCCAGTCATTACTTAAGCAAACTTCAGTGAAGTCTGAATTGGCCTGTTGGGATAATCTTATATGAGGGTAACGAAATCTGGATGCCGGCTGGTTTGAAGCTACATATTGTGACATACTCTCCTAATTCTTAAAGAAACACATATTCCAATCTCCAATATATAGTTGTCTTTTATATATTCCCCAAATCATCTGTAACAGTTGTATTTGCGTTTTCATCAGCTCTCCTATGTGTCCTAACAAGCATTGTTTCCACTGCTCACCCCATGTTGTATGTGGCCAACAGTCATCAAATAAATCATTTGAGACACTGCTAGACAATGGGTGAATAAGTTACTGCTGAGGAATTGGGTTTTGCCTCCATTTACTGGCCGTAGTTAGAAAAACTTCAAGCCAACTTTCAATTACAAGGGATAAAATAGAGACCAGTTCAGTCTGGGCTTTTTAAAAGAGAATTCAATAAAGTAATAAGGCATGGTCATTTTCAGACACTGCTGCTCACAGTTAATGGTGCCAATACAAAACCCACCTGTGTATTACTGCAAACAGCTTAGGAAAGCCCTCGTGGCAATGTGCAGCTATGATCAAAGCTGTCAACAAGTTGTCTGGATGTTTGAGTTCTTTTTTTCACTGTCCCATATCTATCTTTGCAGGAACCCGAGATACAAGAACACTGCACAGCCAACATTACGTGAAGTTGTACTGGTACTCTTATAGCTTGTGTAAAAAAGCACGAGCCATGGTAAGCAGCACTAGGAAGGAAGGAAGATGACAGACCTGCCTGCCTCAGTGCTAAACAGCAGCCCTCAAGCTGCTGCTTCATCCAACTTTCAAGGATACCACTGATATGGGGCCTGGAATTTTCAAAGGAAGACTGAAAGGCCAGGACTTGTGAGGTCCTGAAAAAGAGGGGAATAAGAGAAGGCTCAATGCAAATATGCCCCAGAATAAATAGTCAATGTAGTAGACAGGAATTTAGCTCTTCCCTGTCTTTGTGTTTGAGTGTGAGGGAAATGAAGGAGGTGGAAAATTCAATTCTCAGGAATGGAAATGCATTTTCACGCAGGAATCTACCATGAGTCTAGACAGAGTCTGAACACTAAACATGGGTGGATAGTAACCCAGGTCCTGTAATGCTCAGTGTATTTTGAAACCAACACTGGACTTACTGCCCAAGTGACTGCCGCCAGCTGCAGGCAGTGAAGGCAGCCCCTCACAGCGCTGTGTTCCTTGCAGGGACGGGCACAGAGCTCAGCAGGCACAGCCCTCCCTCGCCACGTCTGGTTTCCCAAACAGGAGGCCCAAGTCTGACTGCAATAAAACCACTGTTGATTTTAAGTCCATCACTTGGACACGGAACTCCTAGTAAATAAAACCTCAGAGGAATGTTATCCTCAGAGCCATGGCTGGGCAAACAAGTCCACCAGCTTTCATTTCCTTTCTTGGATGGCATCAGAACTGCTGCTCAAGTCAGAAGGATTTCAGAAGCTGTCAAGGAAGAGAAATATTGTCCTTCTTCCTAGAAATCACGGGGTGCTGCACCGGCTCCACACACTCCCCTAAGCAAACTTCAGTGGAGTCCGAATTGGCCTGCCGGGGCAACCTGAAACAAGGGTAACAAAATGTGGATGCCGGCTGGTTAGAAGCTACATACCGTGACATACCCTCCTAATCCTTGCAGAAACGTACGCTCCGATCTCCAACATAAATTGTCTTCTACACGTTCTTCAAACCATTCAGCCGGCACATCACCCCACGGCACGATACAAGGGCTCAGCAGGGCGCTCTTACTGCTGAACCCCCTTCCCCCTCCTTTCCCCGCAGCGCGGGTTCCCCCGGCCCGCTCCCGGCCCAGCACCGCGCTGCCGCTCCCCCCGCGGGGCGGGCCCGACACCCGGCACGGCCGCGCGGCGCTGCCCGGGGCGCTGCGCCATGGCGCCACCTGGCGGCCGGAGGCGGCGCACGCAGCTGTACGCCTGAGCCGGGAGGTGACGTCTCTGCCCGGCACCACCGCGTCGTCTGACACAGCCATAATTCCATAAACAGGGGAAGAACAGGAGAGGGACACGTGGGGTAGGACAGCCTGGAGAGCGGCCGTGCGCTTCGATGGAAAGCCCTTGAGAGCTGTGTGTTTGTCCAAGGCGTTCGGGTCAGCACCCCGCATCAAAGGGAAAAGTGCAAGCGCGGTTTGCAAGGAGAGAAAGCAGAGCGAGCTTGCACTGCCTCGGAACAGCGCTAGCTGTAAGAGCGGCTGCAGCATCCCCTGCTGGAAACAAAAAGCACTACGGCAAAGCGCAGGCGGCTGAAGGAGCAAAGGAGACTTGGAAATTGAAGCTGCTCTTACAAAATAAATCAATAAAATAAAAAATAAAAGACAAAGTGGAAACCGGAATCAGAAGAAGGGTGACTGAAATGAGAGTTTTGCCACTTTTCTCTGCAGTTCATCTGCATCTTTTAGGACACACGGACCTTCTCTGCCAAACCCACCGGTGATGGGTTTCTGCACCTCTCACGGGCATTTCTTTACCTCCAGACCTAATTCACTTCCTCCCGATGAGGGAGGTTAGATGTTAGGCCATATCAAAAGGCCAATGGTTCCTCACTCAACTGTCCCCCTTGGAGGTCTCCAAGGCAGATGCAGAGTGACGAGACAGTCCTGAAGCCAGAGTGAGACAGAGTGGTGTGGTCCAGACCTACAGGATCAATGGACAGACACGGATGGGACTGAGCTGGAGCCCAGCACCCATAACACATGGCTCAGGCTGCGGTGGAAGGGCACAGGAGCAGCTGAACTGCTTCATATGCAGAGGTATGGGGTTGAGACTCCAGGTGAACTTGATCCAGCTAATTAGAGTCTATTAGTGGCCTCAGGGTCCTGACACTTACAAGAGTAGTGTTGCTGACTGTAGGGTTATGGTGCTTCCAGAAGCCTTACTGTTAGCCAAGAAGGGGGTCTAACAGAAAATAGTTGAGATCAAAGCATGAGGAGAGAGTGCTAATGTGAAGTAACGTGGCTGTAGCAAACACATGCAACACATCTCAGCAAATAAAGCTTGGCTTCCCTAGAAGTGGCACTTGCAATGAGAGCAGCTTCCTCCTGAAATGACAGAAGAGAGATCTCAACTCTGTTACTGACAGTGTAGGAGACAAAACTGAGGAACAATGTATTTTGAAATTAATTGGGGAAAACACACAAACAAACAAACAAACAAACCCACAACACGACGTTATTTCAGTGTTTTACCACAGTATCTGTGATCCTGCAGTTAAAAGCAGGGCTAGGGGAAGCAAATATCAGTTTCAGTAGATTTAGTTCCATTTAAAAAATTGATATGCACCCTGCCTCCCTGCACTAGTGATCTGCACTTTCAAGACAACTCAAGCTTCATTGTTTTCGATTTCCTCAGCTCCAGCCCCCCTGGAAAACATTCACTGTGCACATCACATCTCTCCAGATTTTATTCTCATTCCAAGCCTGTGAGTACAAATATAGCAACACCACGCTCTCTGCATGCACCGTTACAAGATGTGCTGAAATGTCAGATGCTAAGCAGTACAAAAAAGCACTTTACCACATTCTTGTTGATGTGAAATGTAATGGAGAAGGCAGAAACTGCTTTAACTTCAGCTGATTTATTAGATCCAAATACTCTCCTCCTTTCATGTGGCAGCAGTAGAGCTATTAATGCTGCACTGGTTTCTACAGAGCTTGCAATGGTGCGCTGGTAAAAGCACAGCTCGAGAACAATCTGACTTCTGCAGGGCTCTGACCACAGCTCCCTTACCGCAGGCAGAGCACTGCAGGAAGGTGAATCCAGCAGAGAGGAGCAGGTGATACCCCTCTGTGGGGAGGAAGCCGGGGGGAGGCTGGGAAGCTTCCTACCTTGCAGCCATTGTCTGCCCGCTTCCTCTGCCCCACAGCCAGGGAAGCCATCAGTGACGCAGCTGCTGTGGCCGAGTGAACGCAGCAGCGGTTGCAGGGCTCCACAACCTGCCCAGAGTCGGTTCTTGACAATTAGCAGCTCTGAGTGACTCAAATTAAAGCAATGTAGGGGCATTCCCTGTGGTTGGGTTTGTTTCTTGTATTACCAGAAACTGCTGGTTGGCCGTATTCCTTCTGCACATATGTATTATCCACAAAACGTAACTCAACTCGAATTTTTGAGGTACAACACTTTCTCTCCTCCTGGATGAGAAATAAAGCAGTTTGTCAGACCATGAGTCTTCAATGTGAAAGGAAAAAAAAACCAACCAAGTTTCTGTTCTGATAAATTTGCATGTCCTCAGGAAGTGAAGGCCAGGGTATCACTTTGTTCAAGCTTTCCAGACAGCTCAAATAATAAGAATACAACCTCAAAGAAGTCAGCTATGATGTGAATCATTGCTCATAAGAGAAGATGTAATCGCTGCCTTACAGTGGACCTTAACCAATGGGACTGATATGCTGAACTCTGTCCAAAGGAGAAAGTGTGTGTGCAAACGGCAACACCTTCTCCAAAACCAAAGCCTAGTGTAAAGGAAGCTCATGTGGGAACTCACCTGTCCTCACGCTACCCCCAAATGCAAGGTATCTGTGAAGACAGCAGGAGCTTTCTGCCCACAGAGAGTGTTATCTACCTGCTTTTACAGGAGATTTAAGGAGAGGAATTACGCTGTGTGTCATTAGGCAGTTATCACGGATTGTCGACATGTCGGTTTTTGCAGGGGTGTCTGTACAGTCCCCCAGATAAACACATTGCTCCCTTCCCCTCCAAGGACATGGCACAAATCTGCCCTGACCATCAACTGGTCAGCCACAGCAGCTGTAAAAATCCTCAGGCTATAAGAAAAGTGCAAGGACAAATTTGTTTGGAATCAAATGTGAACTTCGCAGTGGGATAAGCACCAGGTTAAGCTGAAGCACCTCAGGAGCATCTCTTAAACAAGCAGTCCTCAGTTCCTCCTCTCTGCTGGCAGGAAGCCTCTTGACTTCGGCATATCACTTTACTCAAATACTTTCACATTTTCCTAATGTTGAAATTCTAAACTGTCACAGCAGCTAAATACAGGAACAAAGCAAACCCGAGTATATGAGAAAGAAAAGACTATTTCATGTCTTTTCTGATTTTATTAGTAATATTTTTTTCCTTTTTCTAGAGTTTCTTGCTGAACTGGTAAATAAATTCTTGTTGCCAAACCTGTGCTTAATCTGATGTTTCTTTCATTTGCTATAGACTCTTTCAGCCAAGGTTCCTCTGTGAATCCAAGTTCCCCACTCTGCTCTAGTCACTATATAACCCACACTTGTGGGAACAGTCCTCGTTGGTGCTGGAGGAGTGAATCTTATCTGGGGGCGATTCGGTGTAAAGTCTCTGATACCACAAACACCAACAAATGCTGCAGTTTGGGTCTCACAGTCTGAGTACAAAATCTAAACTTCTGGCTCCGTTTCTGGTTCTGGTCTCTGTGCAGGTGTCACTAACAATTTCCTCCCCTGCAAAGGGAAATGTGTGACCCATGCTGGGACCCACAGGTGCCAGTGGAGCAGAGCAGCCCCTCGTGCTGCCTGGCATGTGCACCTCAGGCTGCTGGGCTGGGCTGCATTACCTGAGTGCTCTGAAGAACCACTTGCTTCAGTGGTTTTGGGGTCAGCTCCTCCATCTAGAGTGTTAGATGTGACCTGAAAACACGGTACAGCACAAACAGCCCTCAAGCATTTCTCTTCATCTGTCTACAATAAGTCCAGCTAACTTTTGCCATCTTCTGGAGCGAAGGAACAAAATGAGAATTCTTAGCTGTGTGTGTGCATTCAAGCTCTGAGCATTAAGCAGTTTTTCACAGCCCCTTCTCCAGGCATTCTGAGGGAGACTGCAGATACCCCTGAGAAAGCTCCTGCTGTGACCATGGTGCTGTGCACACTCGTCTCACGCATTTGAGGCTCCAACACTGAGGATGTGACTCACTTCTGCATTATGCAGCAGTGACCATAACTCTGTACTTTATTTAGCTGGTTGCTGTTTATTTGCTATTCTCAAAAACATCTCTAAGCTTGCAGATATTTTTTTAACCATTTCAGTCTCCATTCTCCAATGCTGTTTTGGTTCAGCCTCTGACTCCAGAAACAGTTTCTATCTGGTTGTCCTTTCTTGTTCTGTCTCTGTTCCTCCCTCCTGTTGTTAAAACGCTGGCAATCTTTTTATGTCATCCTTTTAATTTCCTCAGAAGTTTCAACTTACATTTTTTTACTATATTTAGTGATAGCAACCCTGATCTCCAGTTCATGCCTATGACCAAGTGGGTGTCACCATCCTGCCCAGGGGCAGGTCGGTGCAGGAAGAGCAAGGAAGAGATGAGGGGGGATGAGGAGGCTCTGAAGATGCCACAGCTGGGGTGAAACTCAGGGACTTGGGCAGACTCTAAAAGAGACACCTCTGAAAAAGAAGAATTTGGTATTTCTTTGTCACTAGCAAGCCCAAATGTGCTTTGCTGAATTCAACATCAACTTTGCCATTGATTTCAATCTTTGTAGACTATAACTCATCTTCTTCACTGTCTTCATCAGAAATACTAAGGCACACAAGGAATGTGGAGGGAAGACTTGGGGTTTCCCAACAAGACTTTCAGCATTGCAGCCCGATGGGAAGAACTACTCAAAATGGAGCAGTGGTGCATTTTCCCTCGACTGAAATAAACCTTTCCTTCATGGGAGAGCTGCGCTTTCCCGTGGACAGTGAACTCACTTCCTTCTGCTTTGTTTATAGCTGCATGGGAGGTTTTTCCTCTTCCATTCCCTTTTCCAAGAGCAATGAGACAATAAGACATTGTTAAATGTTAAACACACAGGTTTCTGTTTCTTGTCTTACAGAATAACAGAACTCTTAGAATTATGAGAAATGAATCAAAGGATGGGAGGAAATGGTCAAATTTCACTCAGATTTTTATCCAGAACAGCAGAAAAGACATTAAGAAAAAGCACAGAAATGGTTGGAAGTTTTTTTTTTTTTTCTTCTTTCCCCAGAAAAAAAATTACAATTTAACTGTATAATCTTCAATGAACTTGTGAGCCACGCTTATACTTGGAAACTTTTTACCTCAGTACAAGTGATTTGGATAACGTCAGCTGTAACGAGGCACATGAACTAAGCATGCAGCTCACTAACAAAATGCAGAGATGCCATTTCTGACAGCACCAGGAAACTGTTCATCACCAGACTAGAAATATGCCTGGAAGGCATCCCTAGAGGGACAAGGGACCTGTGCAATCAGACAAGGATCTGAAGATAACTTTGGAGAAGTGGAAGCTCTCCAGAATATATGGAAGAAAATGGAAGGAGTCCAACCCCCTTCACACCCTGGGGAGGACCTCTAAAGCAAGACCAAATGGAGCTGGAATGGCTCGGGGAAAACTGGAAACCAGCGCAAGCCCAGCAGCCGGCTGGATGGAAACACTCAGCCAATGCCAATATCCAGCAAAACATCAGTGAAAATGCAAGATGAGGAAATTTTCCACTATCCACAATATACTGGCTGTGGAGAGATGACCAATGCCAAATATTTTTATGTTATTTGTGTTAGCAGCATTCTGGCAAATAGCTTTAAAAACCACAGCTCCTGTCTGTGCACATACCTGGGAGATGCTGTTTCCTCAGGCTGCTACTGCAGTGAGGTAGCTCACCAGAAACACAACCAAATGTTAATGACATTGAGGTCAGTGAGTGTGATAGTTTGACCTGAAGCAAGAGAAGATCCTGTTTGGCACGAGCAGCTCGCCTGCTGCAGCAGAAGCTCCTTGGGATGCTGTGCTCCAGAGAAACACATATCACACTGATCTGCCCACTCCAGAAGCCCCATCTATTGTTCCCCTCCTGAAGCCAGGGTGATGATTGTGTTCACATCCACTTTTGCATACACCAAAAGCCCACACCTTACTGGGCTCAAGTATAAAAGTCTAAGCCAAAGATACAGAACTGATGCTCTCAGTATCCCAAAGCCAAAGGTGGAAGGTGATGGTAAAGGGCACATTCTAGAGGAGGCATGGGTACATTCTGATCAATATTTAGCACTGCTAAACTAACAGTTTGCATTGCCTTAGATTAAAATATTGCTTGGTGACTTTTTAGCAAAACAAACAAACAAACAAACAAACCAAACCTTTGAAAACTGATGCCATTGTTAACAGCAGATTGCAGGTAGAAAGATGGACAAAGCAAAACAACAAACAGCAGCGGATTCAACAATAAAGCATTTGCCATAATTGGGATAAGCCAGTGTGTAATGAAAATGTTGCCGTGGATATCAGCACTGAGAAAGCAATTGTATCTCAGCAGTCAGCGCTGAGGTCGCGCGGGCTGCCCGCTCACCAGGAGTCACAGGGAGGCACTGAGCAGTTCCCAAATGTGAGACCAACAGCAAAGCAGAAAGCTCTGGCTGCCAGTGACATTCAGGAAGGGAATTAGTGCTGCTGGGTGTGCTGCACTGTGGGGAGAGCTGCTTCCAGGGGACAGCGCAGGATCTGCAGAGACTGCAATTAAGTGCACTTTCATTTATAAAACTGCATGTGTATAAACATGTAACCATCAAAGGAAAACCCTCCCACATGTTTTTAATAGGTAAGTAGTAGCCTCTAGGTTTGCTCCATCCCTTCATAATCCTAAAGCAAAAGCTGCCAAATTATATAACAAAAATGCCATTATTCTTCTTGCTACTCTCTCTCTATTTCCTATCATATATATCCTTCCTTGTTCTTTGTCTCTTTTTCTTTTTTTTTTTTTTTTCACTTCTTCCATTTATTCCCTTCTCTTTCTGCCTCTCCCTACCCCCATTTAGTGGCATTTCATCTCCCCACTCATTCCCGGTCCTTTCCTGCTGCTCATGCTCCTCTGCCTCATGCCCAGTCCCTCCTTTCTTTCATACTGCATTAACTCTAACCCTGCTCGATGCACTCTGACAATCTATCTGTTTTTAATTGTTGCACTAAACATAGCTGGACATTTCAGAGACCATTTCAAAGTCTTCATAATTCAACTTGATTCCACGTACTTGATACAAGAGCCATATGGTTTTGTGGATCACGTATTGTTTCGCACATGTGAATGCTTATGGAGCAGACGACTGTTTGGGTATCAGTTGCTCACACTTTCTGAGCTGTAAATTAATTTTGTGCTATGTAATAACACTGATGCTTGGAAATGTGCAGAGATTTTCTCCATACATCTAAGAATGCCCTATAAATATCATGTCTGAGGGCTCTCAATCCATTGCCAGGAGCTCTGCTCACAGTTCCTCGTAGCTGCTGCCAGTTTTTGTGAGGTGTATTGGTTCACCCCACCAAATTCACTGATTTACTGATTGGTAACTCTATTGTCTTCTCAGCGCAGTGCTAATAGTCTTTACTCAGACAAATCCTTCCTGCATCACACTCTGGCATAAAGTCTTTAAAGAAGGAAGGAGAAGAGGGTGAACACTGTAATTGATTCTGTCGAAGGCGTGTAAGAGCTGACATCTCCTTTTCAGCAGCTAAAGAATAAATCAAATGCTAAAACCCTACCCTAGGTGTGGGTGTCTCCTGCACACTTTGTATCAAATGTGTGCATCTCCAGAGAGAGGAGGACAGAGACAAGCACTAAATGGAGTGGAAAAGTCCTCACACTGATTCAATTAGGGCAGTATATGTTGTAATATAGCTTCAAGGGATAACCGAAACTTTTGGAGGGTGCTTCCTTTTTTTTTTTTTTTTTTCCTCTCTCCCTTTTTCTTTTCTTTGGCTGCTGCCACATGGAGCTCATTTCACATTTCAGCTGCAGTGTAAGTGATACGGGAACCAGTATCACACTGTGGCTGATCCACTGCTGCCAAATGCTCGATGCCCTCCTCCAAGTGGGCTGAGGACACAGCCACCCACAGCTCCATCTTTGCACCCCGCTCCTGCCCTGCTGCTTTTCACACAGAGCATCCTGTCAGCAAACAGCAAGTGGCCACCAGAACGGACTCCCTTCATCCGGCTCTCGGGTAAAGCACCGAGGTTGGATCAGGGCAGTTGTGCACAATGGTGTCATGAAGCACAGGATGACAAAGAAGTACTGTTCAGCAAGTATATCAACAGAAGTAGATACACCTAATGCAGTGATGATGCCCTGACTGTTATTTCCATTCTGATTTGTGCCAGCAAAGGTGCAGTGCCTGCAGTCCAAGTAAATTCATCGTGTGTGAGGCTGCTTTTCATTCAAGGTGGGCAACAGCACAAAAGTACAGAAAGATTTCTCTGGGGTATCCCAGGGGCTGTGGCTGCTTTGTGTTATTGCAGCAATGCCCCGGTTTCATTCAAGAAGCCAACAAATACAACGATAGCAATAAAGATAACCACAGCAGATTTTCCCCTCCTGATGGAGGACCCCTGGAACTCCCAGTGCACCGTGAAAGCCTTTGCACACACACACTTCAAGCTTCGCTTCTCCAAAACTGAGCCCCGCTTTAGTCTTTGCTTCTCAGAAAGTGGATGAGATAAATATAAAGCGGCCCGGAACACCTCTGCACACGTGTCTGTTCACCACGGCACATTCCCTGGCCGAGGCCCTTCGGTCACACAGCAGCACGCTACAGGGCAAGCTACGATGCTCTCTCGTGGCAGCATGGCAGGGGAGGGCGGCCCTCTCCGCACGGCGGTTCTGCCCGGCTCTGGGCGACGCGGTGCTCGGGGGGTTCGGCGCTGCCGTTGGCAACGGGATGGCACAGAGTGGGGGAACGGTCGGCACCTCCGTTGCCGTCTTTCCCCGGCAGCCCCGCTGTAAGGCAGCAAATCCTCGCTGGGGCCGCTCCCCGCCGACAGCCCCCGGCACAGCCGGGCAGCGCGGAGCGGGACCCCGGGATTCCCCGCAGCCTCAATCAGAGCTGAGCCGGGGGAGGGTGGGGGAGCAGCGCGGTGCAGCCGAAGCCGTTCATCCCTCGCACCTGGTGGTTCATCAACCTCGCCCCGAGCGCGGGGTTTCTCTGCGATTCATGGTAGCAAACTACTTCTTTAGATGCTTCATGGATATTCAGCTCCTTTTCAAATAAGTGACAACAGCTGATCTAAAAAATAGTCTGAGAACTCGCGCAGGAGCTGATGAAGTGAGAGCACATCGAGCCCTGCTACAGCGGGAACTCAGCTCTCTTCGCTGCACCAATTGCGTACCGCTGCCGGCATCCGGAACGTGAGCAATGTATGGAAAGTGCCATTTCCCAGAGCCGTGCCCCTTTCTTTCCTTTCTCTTCACATTTTGCAATCGGAAGCTCGTTTGCTCAAGCCCGATATACCGCACAGGGCCGGGGCTCCGCCAGGGGGCAGCGCAGGGCCGGGTCGGGTCGGGGGGTGCCCGAGGCCACCTCCATCCCCTCCGTCCCCTCCGTCCCTTCCATCCCCTCCATCCCATCCCGGCCCCGCCCGGCCCCCGGGCTCCTCTCCTAGCCCCGCTCCGCTCCGCCGCCGGCAGCGCGCCGTGCCCAGCAGCCCGGCGGCCCCGGGGCTGCGGCTCGTTAGGCCGTGTGCGGCTTTAAAGTCCCAAACGGGTAATGGGGAACATCAGAAAGACATTCGGGTGAACTCTTCGCCTCTAATGGGAAACAGTTGAGAGCTCCACCAAATCTGTCACTTTTTAAATGGAAACATGAAAAAAGGCTGAGATAAAACAAAACAAAGAAAAGGAGTTGGAATAATGCACTTTGATTCAGATACTGAAAAACTTTCCTCAAGGAATGGAAAAACTGATGGAAAAAAAAAAAAAAAAAAAAAAAAAAAAAAAAAAAAGGCCAACCGCGATATGACAGTGCCCGCAGCACTGTGAGCAGACATTCCTGCCTGTAATCCCCTCACTCTCTTCCCACTCTGGGGAGGGAAAAATCCGTTCCGCGATGGCTGGCAGAGATGTGCGGACCTCGGACGCTGAACCGAAGGCTCCCGCCGCTATCCCGGGCAGCGCCGTCCGAGCGGGGCTCCGCCACCCGCGGCACGGGGCCGAGCCAACGCCGGGAGAGGAGCGGGGCCGCATGGCGGGGTGCGGCCGGGGCTCCTTACGGGCACTGGGATCGGTGACATGCAGCTAAGGGGGTACTACAAATTCTTCCACTAAGTTCAGAGCTCTCCCCCGTGCCCCGGAGGCGCAGCGGGAACACGGATGCGGCCCGCAGTGGGGACACGCCGGGGAAGAGGCCCTGCGGTCGGCACCCCCGACGGGGCGGCCCTTCCCCTGGCGATCCCGGCCCCGCAGCACTGCGTCCCCGGCTGGGGACGGATCGGGGCAGAGCTCGGGCCGCCAAACCCTCGAACTCCTGAAAGCTGGCCGTTCCCGAAGGCCTCCTCTGCCTCAGCCCGGTGACGGCGGGTTCTGTTACGCGGGCGGCCGGGGCTCGGCAGCCCCCCCGCGTCCTCCGCTCCTCTCCGTCGAGGCTGAGGTGTTCTGTTCCCATCGACACTGTTTGTACCCGAGGGCACCGATAAGCTCCCGCGGGGCCCCTCCCTCGGCGGGGAGCGGAGGAAGCCCAGCGCATCGGCTACACCGCCCGCCTCCTCCTGCTTCGTTGTTTTCCGAACGTTGTTAAAAGCAACACCTGGGAAAAAAATTATATGAAAGGACGACAACGAAGCGACTCCTTTTTGTTTTCCCCCGCTTTTGATAATTCCGGACATTATCCCACGCGTCGCTCTCGACTTTCCCCTGTCCTTTCATTGCTTGTTTGGGTTTTCGCGGAGCACAACGATAGCGCGAGAAAGGACCGCAACGCGCGGCCACCGCTGCTCGGGGCGCTCTGGGGGCGGCTTCCCGGCCCCGCTCCACTCCCGGCCCGCAGCCCCGCCGCTCCGTGCCCAGCGCACGGCCGTCGGAGCCCAGGAGGGCAGGAGCGCAGCGTGCGGGGCTGTGCCGCTCTCCCGACGGCGTTAGAGCCGGGCCTCCTCATTTCATCGAAAATCTCATAAAGGTCAAATGCGTAATCGCGCCTAACGGAATGTGCGTGTTCTGTGTGAAAAGGCTCCTTAAAGAGGGAGAGAAGTGAATGAAACGAAGCTTGGTGACACGGCCGTCTGCCCGCGGAGGTGCCGCGCTTATGCGGCTCTGCCCCGGCGCCCGGAGCCGCCCGCACTGCCGGAGGGACGGCGCCGAGAGCGGGCGGTGTGCGGGCCGTGCCTGAGCTCTACCCGGGCCGCCCACAGGCTGTGTGCGGGCTGCGTGCGGGCACGGGCCGGCCCCCCGAAGCCGAGCGGGCAGAGGCGGCGTTGAGCCGTAAGGTGCCACGTGCCGGGGTGTCCCCGGAGGAGCCCCACAGCCGCCGCGTCCCCCAGCAGCATCCCGCTGACTCCGAGCTGCGCTCCGTGCGCCGGGGCCGCGGCCAACGCGAGGCTCCATCGAAAAGCGGATTCCGCTCCGGGCGACTCGGCGTTCATTCGGAACGGATTGCCAGCAGCCCAGCGAGCCCCGCAGCTGCTGGTTTGGCTCGGAGAGCCCCGTGTGGTTTATGAACTTGTAGAGGGAAAAAGGAAAAAGATGTCCATCCAAGTAAACTCTAAGTGAAAACTTATTGATTACCTCCGCCTCCCTGTCTCTGATCTGATTAACCGTTTGCCATCACACTTTCCGAGTCACTTCTGTGCTGGTTTCCCTCTGCCTGAGCTCTGCGAGACTCTTCCAGAAGGGCGCTGTGATGTCGGGACCAACAGACTGTAAACAACCACAAGAAACACAGCGAATGTTTTCAATCCAGCTAGGGGACTAAAACAAACTGCCCGCATCAGGCCGGCCCGTTTCGACGAACGCCTCCCAGGCCGCTGCCGAGCGCACTGTGGAGCTAGCTGGGCTTGGTGGATGCGGGCGGGTGCCGCGCCCCGCCGGGTAGAATCCTCCCGGAACCCCCGACCTGTGCCGCTAGGGTGGGGCTCCGAGGGTGGAGGAGGCACGGAGGGACCCAACGGGCGCGCCCTGCTTCAATCCCAGCGGCCGAGGACTCCCGACTGCACTTATCCGGGCCCCTGCCATCGCCCGTTGTACCGTCGGGTTTTTCCGTCGTGCCGACTGCCCGAGCCCACCTGCCCGAGGCTCGCTGCCCGCGGCCTCTCCTGCGGACGGGCGGGTGGGCGGCCCCGGACTCTGCAGTGAGGCCGGCAAGAGGACCCCCGGTGCTGCTCCCCCCCCCCCACTCCCGTAGGGCCGCCCCGAGGTTGCATCGGCACCGGGCGGGGCCGGACCCCGGGGCGGGTGGGAGCGGGGATCCCGCGGCAGCCCCGAGTGGCAGCGGGGGGCGGCGGTGGGGAGAGGGGCAGCAGAGCCGAGCCGGGCCACAGCCGTCACAGGCGGAGCGGCGATTTTTTAAATAACAAACGTATTTTTTATTTCTGAAACAAAAATATCGTTTTCGGCTTAACAATAGCCGGATCTCTCTGAATGAAGCCTCTGCATATTTTCCTGTTTTAATTGGTTGTATAATAAACAGTCCTGACCCCACACTCTCTTTTCAATGAGTTCAGGGTGAAACGCGGACCATGGGACTGGAAATGACTTTTTCACCACTTAAAACACGGACAAGAATACCAGGAATCAGGCGGCATCGATCGGCCGGGCGGGAGGGGCCTCAAGGTGAGAGAGGCTGCGTGACCCTCCTCGCTCGACCCGCAGCCTCCGGCACCCCGGCCCCGGACATCACAGCCGAGCCGAGTTGAGCCGCGTTGCACCGAGCCGCGCCGAGCCGGCCGGGAGTTCTCCCGACTCAAGGCTACGCACCCTACGAGCACCGCCAAGGCCCGACGGCTGCGCGAAGGGCGGCAGAAGACAAACCGGCGTGCGCAGAAGAGCGCTCCGGGCCCGGCACTGCTGTGGGGCAGCCGAGGGGCGGTGGGCGCCCGCCCAACCCCAGGCCACCGAGCCCTCCCTCCCCTGGGGCCCGTCGCAGCGCTCTGCCCCTCCGGCGGCGGCGGCTCGGAGAGGCTGCTTCCACGCCCGCTCCGTGCACGGAGAGCGCAGTCGTCGCTCTTCTGCTTTCATCTCTCGCCAGCGTTGCATAAAGCCCATAAGACGGGGCCGCTCGGGCGGCACCTCGGGCGAGACCGCGGCCCCGAGTCCCCCCGCCCCAGGCTCCCCCCAGTCCGGCCAGACTGGGGATGCGCGGTGCCCTTTGGCCAACGTTAGATAACGAGCACGGGTCTGGCACGGTGCGCGAAGCCGTGAGACTGCCGCTCCGTGTGGGGTCAGCGGGGCTGGGGACCGCGCGGCCCGGGGCACATCAGAGCCCAACCCGGGCAGATCCCCGGCACAAAACCCGATCCGACCCACTTGGGGCCATTCACGTGGCCCGGATCCGGACCTCGCGGGGCAGCGGGGCTGTCGGGCGGCCCAAGCTGGGGGAGTAAGCACTTGCAAGTAGGGTCAGTCCCCGCCGCCCCGGGCAGCAACGAAACGGGAGGGAAGCAGCGAACCCTGCCAGGATCACCGGGATATGCACCGGGCCACTCCCGGAGCGGCAGGACAAGCCTGGCTCCGCCGAGAGCTCCGCACCGGGCTTCCCGGGCGATGCGAGTCGAAGGCTGCAGCCGAGCCCCGAACACGGCGGCTGTTACTGAACCACACGAGTTTACATTCGGTGCTGCCTTGTTTATAAAATACAGAAAACAATCGCGAAAACATCCTACGGGCGCGACGGCGGCGCGGCTCCGCTGGGTGCCGGGCGCTCGGAGGGCACAGCTCGGCCCCACGCACGAGCAGCCGCTGCACCCCGCCGCCCGCAGTCGCGGAGCAGAGTCCGTTGGGCACGGGCAACCCGAGTGCCCCGAGGCACCTTATGTCCGCCGCCTGTCGTCCAGGAGGGCCTCGGGAAAGAGCCCCGCACCGCACGGCACCGAGAACCGCGAACCGTTCCGCTCCCCATGCTGGGTGCTTGTGCTGCCTGGGGCCGCTCCCCGCGAGTCACCGCCCGCAGACCCCGAGGGAAGCGCGGTGGCTCTGGGGCCCCGTGGCGGCGGGAGGGAGTCCCTTCCGAGCTCACGGCCTCGACGGATCTCGGAGGAAACGAGCGGGGACGGGCAACCCTGAACGAACGAGGAACGGTCCCGTCAGCGCCGTGCAGCGCCGATCCCGGGCACGAAGCGGAGCTGGGCCGATGTGCGGCGGCACCCCCGGCACCCTCGGCCCCGTTCCGTCCTTTCCCTTAGCGTGGCACCGGTGCTGGAGATAGAGCCGCTCCGCTCCCTCCCCGCCGTGCCCGGGCCGAGCCGGGCCCGCAGCCCCCGCGTCCCTCACCGCCGCCCCCGGCCGGAACAGAGCCGCGCGCCGCGCTCCCTCCCGGCGCCGTCCCGCGGTGCCCACACAGAGACGCACAGATCCCCGGCCCCGCTCCGCACGCCGCGCCCGTTTCCGTGCCGGAGCCACGAGACGCCTCGTTCCCCGGGCACGGAGGCTGCAGAGGGCCTGGGAGCCGGGGCCGGGCCCGGGGAGCGCCGTTACTCGGGCTTCGGCCCCGCAGCATCGGCACGGGGCCCGGACAGGCCGCCGGTTCCGTAGCGGCACGGCACGGGTCGGGAGGGCGCAGGGCTGCTCCGCGTCGCTCTGCTCCGCGGCTCCGAGCGACTCGGGAAGAAGCAAAAGCGGAGCCGGGGCACGGCGGGCAGAGCGCCGGGACAGGCCCAGGGCTAACCGCGGGGCCGCACGGAGCCGGGCAGCGGCGTCCCGCGGCGGAGCGACAAACGGCGGTCTCGGCGCTGCCGCTTCTCGGTCCCGGCGCGGAGAAGCGGAGAGAAACAAAAACAATATTAAGAGAAAGGCATTTATTGGAGACCTTACAAGGCTAGAAAGTACATTAACAGTGCTAGGCCACTCTAGAGAAGTTGGTCCCAAAACGGTACTACGCCACAGCATCTATCAGCTTACAGAAACGCTTACACAATCGCTAAGAACTGGCCCCTGTGTTATACACGCTATTTCTTTCCACATTCATCTATGTAAAATCGAAGGATCAAAACGTTTTAAGAAAAAGGGCGAGCACTCAAAGCAGAACCTACCGAAATCCCTTTCGGGCCAGGTTTGGGGACAAAAATACGGAGCTAGTTTAAACTTTCAATATCAATTATACTATGAGCACGGAGAAATATTCAAATTTCATAGGAAACCGTCTTTTTTTTTTTTTATAACATCAAAATATATTTTTTTAGACCTACATAAAATTTCTTGTAAGACCTCAGAGGACATCGTCTCCTTTAAAAACCGTATCTCCCACGGCCGGAGCCTTCACGAACGGTCCCGGCCCCCGGATCCCACCGCGCAGTCCCACCCGGCGCCGCCCGGGGAAAGGCACCGCAGCAGCGCCGCGCTTTGCGGCCGAAGAGGAAGAGGAGCGGGAGGAAGAGGCCGAGCTCAGCCGGCGGCACCCGGGCCCGGCGAGAAGGCCGCGCTGCTCACAGGCCGAGCCCGAGCGCTTGAAGGCCGAGTCACAAAGGAGCAGAGTTCGGAGAGGCGGCGGCCCGCCGTCACCGCGTCCCCCGCGCCCCCAGAAATAAAGCGACAAAAAGCCGACCCCGAGGCCTCTCCGAAGACAGACACACACACACAGACGGACCGGTGGACAGACCGCGCCAGCCGGGAGCCGCCCGCCCGCCGCGGCGGGCACGGAGAGGGACGTCCGCAGCCGGAGCGGGCGTCGCGCGGCGGCGGCGGGGACCCGTTCCCTAGATGTCAATGCGGGAGTGCAGGGCGCCGTGTTTGCTGTCGTGCTCCCAGTAGGAACAGTGCATGACGGACAGCTCGGCGGGCTGGCGGGCGCAGGCGAACTGGAGGCCGGCTCCGTTCGCGGCCGGGGCGGCGGGAGGCGCGGGGCTGGCCGGGCCCAGCTGCTGCGGGTGGTGGGCGTGCGGGTGGTGCGGGTGGGCCACGCCGTTGTAGGAGTTCACCATGCCGGGTAGCGCCACGCTCTGCACCCGCGAGTAGGGGCCGTAGGAGGCAGGGCCCGAGAGTCCTTTCACGTTGACGGGGCTGACGCTGCCGCCGGACATCTGGCAGGAGGCGTAGGGCACGGGCGCGGGGGGCTGCGGCAGCGGCCACGAGTTGTTCATGAAGGTGGACTGCAGGTACTTGGGCGGGGAGAGGTAGCCGTAGCCGTCGGGGCCGAAGAGGCTCTTGCCGGGCTGGAAGTGAGTCGGGGGCGGCCGGAAGGGCCGCTTCATCCTCCGCCGCCGGCGGTAGTTGCCCTTCTCGAACATGTCCTCGCAGGCGGGGTCCAGCGTCCAGTAGTTGCCCTTGCGCTCCCCGCCGCCCTCGCGGGGCACCTTGATGAAGCACTCGTTGAGACTGAGGTTGTGGCGGATGCTGTTCTGCCAGCCCTTCTTGTTCTTCTCATAGAAGGGGAACTTGCTGATGATGTACTGGTAGATCCCGGACAGCGTGAGCCTCTTCTCGGCGCTCTCCCGTATGGCCATTGCGATCAGGGCCACGTAGGAGTAGGGGGGCTTCTGCGACGGGTCCGGCTTTTCGGGGCCCTTCTCGGCGCTCAGTTCCTCCTTGCCCCGCTCCGGCTCCTTGCTGCCGCCGCCGTCATGGGCCAGCATCGCCACCGCGTCCTCCTCGCCGTCCGCGTAGCCGCTCATCATGGTGTCCGCGGCCGCGCGCCGCGGTGCCGGCGCGGAGCTGTGCCGGTGCGGAGCGGTGCGGGTGCAGAGATCTGCTGCTGGCGGCCGTCCCGTCGGGAGCTCGCCGGAGCCGGGGCAGGGCCGGGACGGAGCTCGCTCGGCGCCTCTCGCGGCGCCGCGGGTCCCGTGCAGCGCGGCGGCGGCGGCGGCGTCCCTGCCCCAGCGGGCTCCGCTCCCCTCTGCCGCGGCGGCCGGGCTCTTTTCTGATTTGTATGGGCCCGGCCGAGTTCCGCTTTCGTCAGGAGCCCGCTCCCCTATCGCCGCCGAGCCGCTGGGCACGGCCGGGTTCAGCCCGCAGTCACGGCGCTCGGCCCCGCGCACACGCGGCCCGACGTGGCCCCGCGGAGCGGCGCGGCATGGAACCGCCCCGGTGCGGCAGCGCCACCGGGGGGGTGGGGAGGCGGGGGGCTCCAACGAGCCGCCCCCGCCGCCGCCGCCGTCGCCGCCGCCCTCCCGCCCTCCCCGGGCCCGCGGCTCGGAGCTGTTCCGCGGACGGCAGCCGCCGCGCTCGGCCCTGCCCGGTGGCTGCACGCGGCCGCGTTTATAAGTCTTGGCCCCGGGCCGCGCTCGGGGAGCAAAGGGAGGTTGGGAGCGCTTCTGCCGCTCGGTTCTGCCGTCCGTGTGGCACGGAGCGGGGCTGTCGAGTCGCTCTTTCTCCCTCCTGCAACGGCTGCCGGGCCGCCAGAAGCCCTGGGGCAGGGACGGAACAGGGCAGGGCAGGGTCCGTGGTGCCCCTGCGCTCCTCCCCGCAGGGCTCCCACTTATTTCGCACGCATCCCCGAGGGTCGCATCTTTTCCTTCCCCTGTTCTGCCTTCGGGTGAAGCCTCAGCGAGCGGCGGTATAGAAGCCTGAACTGAAAAGGTGCCGTGTCACAACGAATCGTTAACGGTGTCGTTCTACCTGCAGTCACAGAAACAGGCGAATAAGACCGAGGATGCTTCAAACGATTTTTGAAGCAGCCCTCGCCCCGGAGCAGCCGAGCTCCGGCCCACCTGAGAGGCCCTCGGGGCGCGGCGGAGTCTGGCCGCGGACACAACCCGAAGCAGGGGACCGGGACCGCAGCCGAGCACAGCTGTGCGCTTCGTCTCACGGCAAGGGCTGTCGAGCAGCGCGGCTCTCTGAGTTCCACGCGCAGCCCCGTGGCTGCTGTTCGCACCCGGCCCGCAGCCCCACTTTCACCTTTCTGGGACGCGAATCGCTGCCAAGCGCTACTCCCCGCCCCGCGCACTTTGCGTGCCATAACAGTTTTCTTAACCAAGCCCAAACCCGAGCGCGAAGGGACGGCAGCTCTCTGTCGGTGCTCCCGGCGGAGCTCGGCCGCTCCCGGTGAGCGTGCCCGGGGAGACGCGCAGGGGTCCTGCTTCCCTCTCCGGGAGAGGAATTTGGAACGAACTGTAGGGGAGAAAATGAATCACCCTTCTGGAGCTGTTGTATTTATCGATTAAAATATAGTTCTGCTCGTTCACCTACAGCTGCACAGGCTGATCACTTATCTCGCGTCCGTCGAGAAACTCACGTTCCTAAAACACGATCTCCACACATGCGGTCACACCAACGACACACCTTGCTTTTCGGCGCACAGCCCTCGGCGCCCAGCAACACCCCCGGGCCCAGTCCTACCCCGGCCATCTCGCTCCCGCAGCCGCCCGCTCCCGCAGCCGGCCCCAGCTGTGTGTGCCGCCAGGCCGTGGACGCGGGGCTCCCCAGGGCCGGGCGAGCCTCTCGCTGCGGCCACCCATGCAGCTCCCGGCGCTCCCCTCGCAGGCATTTCCGCGGCGAGAGCCGGGGCAGGTGGAACAGCACTGCTGCGTGTGTCATCACCTCCTCCAAATGGCTCATTCCTCCCTTTTCACTCCAAAACCGAGCGCGCGGCTCCTCTCCAGGGCCCGCTAGCTCACAGAGGACATTTGACATCCAAGGGGTTCAGGAGTTAATCTTTTCTTTTCTTTTCTTTTCTTTTCTTTTCTTTTCTTTTCTTTTC